>NW_016158265.1:141372-149760 GCF_001687245.7 Rhagoletis zephyria | reverse complement strand
GTCTGAATAAAATTTTGCAATAGATATTAAAATAATTCAACGATATTAATAGAAAGGTGCACACACATGCATTTACATATGTATGTACATACAAACGAGCACCAATTAGTTTTATTTAAAGAAATGGCGTGACGTCTATTTCCGGTGTAGCAAACGTAGTACATAGGGCGACATCTAGATGTCATCTACCTCGCCCTATTCACTATGCTTTTTTATAGGAGTTTTTCAATGCTTTGCTTTATGGTGTCGGACACACAACATTGAAAGTTTCTGGAACACAACATTGCAAGTTGATAAAAGCTTTGTAATAAGGTTGATAATCGATGCACAGAAGAAGATTAATGCTATAGAAGGTAATATCGCACAGTTAATTAAAAATAAATTAGAATTTGTTTTGGAGAAAAATCAAGGATTTAAAAAAATAAAGGAGATTGCGACCTTTTTTGATTTGAGTAATGAAAAAAGTGATTTACAAAATGAATATACTCCAAGCGAACTGGTCGCTTTTAAGCATGCTCCAATTACTTCTGTGGATGTAGAACGTTCGTTTTCTATGTATAAGAGCTTTTTACGACCGAACCGGGAAAGTTTTCTTTTGAGAATATGAAAAAATATTTTATTGTGTACGCTAATGAGTCGCTAACTAAAGATTAAGTTAAATTATGTGATGTAGTATTTTAAGACTGCGTTTTACTATACATATATATACCCGTGTATTGCAATGTACGTATTTGCTAAAAGCAAAATTGAATTAAAAATTTTTCGTACCTAATTTTATTTAGCTTTAAAAACTTCAATAAACGTATGAATTAACTGAAGGCTTACATAATGTTTTTAGTGCATTTTTTGAATTTATAAGGCATTTTTTTGATTCTTCATGCATATTTTTCATACATATTTTTCAGTTTTTGTTGCATTTTTTAAGCACATATTTCTTATTTTATAGTGCATGAAAATCCATGCCCTAGTAATGAGATTTTCGATACTGTTTTTGAACTTTTTCAAAGATTGGTTTAAGAAAAACTTTAATAACTCAGCTAAAACTTTACCGATTTAGACTTATAAATTCTTGGAAAGGTATTTTCTCATTCTTTGCCAAGAAATAAAAACGCCAGTAATACGCGGTAACACGAAACAAAAGTAATTTTCTCGGAAAAATTACGGGATAGATTTTTTTTCATTTCGTTTTGCGCAGCTAAGTAACTTATTCCTAACCAAATTGCTAATTAGTTTTTTTAAGGGAGAAACCATCACAGGCCTGTGTAATTTGTGCTCTTTAAACAATTTTCCATGGCGTCTAGAGCTAATGCACAAGGATCTGCACAAGGATCAGTGGTGCCCAATTCCAACAGTATACATTTTTTTGTTTTGGTTTTTAGACCTCTGGCCCCCAAAGGGAAGGCGGGCACCAGACATTGCGGAAGCAAACTAGTCAATTATGGCTTGCATAGTTAGGTTAGGATAAGTGGGCGGCTCTGAGAAGAGTTCACGCGGAGGCCACAAAGGCCCATTGCGATGGCCAGGGGTGTTTCCCCCTGCATATCCCTACATTTCTTTGAACCATTTCGATTCTCTGGCGAATCCAAGCAGTCCCTCCAGTGGAACTTTCCCAAGGTATCCAGGCTCTCGAAGAAATGGTCCCAAAAAAAGTTTTCATCGGGGTGCTGGACATTCACAAACGAAGTGCTGGGCGGATTATACCTCCTCCTCATCTCTACAGCTTTTACAGAAATCGTTATTATTCGTTAGTTAGTTCGTTAGTACTCCTGTGAGAAGCTTAACGTTTGGCTTTGACAGCCTTAATAAACTCATTGTTCTTCGATCGTCGAGCCGTGGCCAGAGCCATTGCGATACCATACAGGTGTGCAGATTTTCCCACCTGCTGTTGGTGGCTGCCTTGGTCACTCTCTCGACCTCCGAAAACAGAAATCGCAGGGGAGGTTTCACGATCTGGGTCGGTTCCCCAAGCCCCATTCCAGATCCCTTTCTACCACATTCGTCCGTTTTCTCATTTCCTGGGACACCGGAACCCAGTAAAGGTTGATTATGTGTTGCTGTAGAGTTTGTAGGGATCTTCGGTATTCCTTAACGCATATCAAGTTGGTCGCTTCCGACCCTAAGGCTTTGATAGCTGCTTGACTGTCCACGAGAAAGGCAAGGCATAGTTGATCCATGGCAGAATTGATTCCGCGTACATCTCTAAACGAGGCAACTGAGTCATTTTGTCTAAAAGCAATCCGTAAGAAGTTGGGCGAGTTTTGTTAAATAATTATTTATAACTTTTACTCTTTTAAATAAATAAATAATATCTTCTCCAATTTTTTGGATAGAAACTGGTTCCTAGCAAACGGCGAAACCCATATCTCACCACTCGGCTACCTTAGACTCGACGCAAGGTTTCTCTAGAAGGTCGGGATGGCAGCCATTAATCATTTGATTATATTAATCGATTATTTTTGTATATGAATTCTGTAGTCCATCGAACATTCTTTTTTGCTAGCTGTATCAACTTTACTGGAAAAAATTAAATTCAAAGATTCAAAGAAAATTGGCCTCGGTAATGAAGTTCTTGCGAACTTAAATATTGTGAGCAGCTGATCTTCTGGAAACGGGTAGCGGGTAGTCACTAGAATCAGTAGAAAATGAGTTAGATATTTGGGCCCCTCATAAATCTCTTGTACACAGACGAAGGGGAAAAGATGATGATTTGGGTCACCCACAAGTTGAAATGAGTTTTTATCTAAATTGTCATGTCCTATTTAGAACTAAAGCGGAATATCATCGACGCTTAAACCACCTTAAAAAATTGCCTTTGAGAATTCGATTAATTGATTATTTCTCAATAATTGCAATTAATTACAATTAGATTTTTTTTTGGCTTGCGATTAATCATATGACTAATTAATAGATTATTTTATATTTTTGCCATTCCTACTAAAAGATAAAAGTAATGAAATAGGAGTACTTTTACAATACTGAAAATTGTTGCTGGTCAAAATACTTTTGTGAAAGCATATGGCGAAACAAGTTCACTTGCAAAACGAGGAGGCACTATTGGCCAATAATTAACTCCTGGCACATAGGGATTATAGAGCATTGCCTTATTCGTGCGGCTTTCTCCGGCTCTTTGGAAATTTTTGGAAACCATGAAAGTGTCGGACGATTGCAACAAACTACCTCTGCGAAATAGAGAATCCAATACTCCAATCTTCTTCTTAGTTTCCACTACAACCATTTGTCGCTGTGAGCCTCTCTCCTTTGCAAGGGGGGTTTGAGTCCCAAAACCCAGCCCTTGTGTGCGCCAATGCATATGTATATGTATTTTGGAAACCTTATTTCTTCCAGATCTATTCGATTGGAAGGCAATTCATCATTTATGTCTAGGATCACCCACGACCAGCTCTGAAAGTCTTAAAAGTTCAACCATATAAAATTACCAAAGTAAAAGCTGCGAGCTCAAATCGGTGGCGAAATAAATGAGGGAGCTGCGCATTTTATAGGCATTCAGCAAGTTTGGTTGACATAATGAAACTTCCGACAAAAAATATATGGCAATGGAAATTCTTTTGATCGCATATGTCACCGCAGGCAACAGCCAGACTCTTTGCAGCAGATACATATGTAAATCGAAACGTTGAAAGCTGTGCTGAGCGCTTCCGTGATCACCAAACGCCCATGAAAAGCGCGTAGCGGCACATGAGGCGTGCAACGTATGGCTACGATCGATATGAAACATAAATCAGTGGCGATCACTGGAGCTTGCTGTGGCATATTTAAAAGCAGGAGAGGAAGGAACAGCGGCGGCCATTCGTGCGCCACATTGATCATGTGCAGCAGCGCTCCTTCAACGGTCCATCAGGCGACAGTGGCAGTGGCAGTGGCAGTGACAGTGTCACATGTGCTCGCTCTTCCTTGCATTGCTGTATACCGACTTTGCTTAACTCTTGGCTGCTCGTTCGTCTCTTAATTTACATACGAGTACGTATGTATATTTCGCTTATTTACTTGTATCTACATTATTTCACACACTCAGCGATCACTGCTGCCACACTGGTCCGTTGTGTTGATGTTTCCATTAAAATGCTATTTTTCTGAGGCTCCGTAAATCACGTTCTTGTCTAATTTCAGAAAATGTTCGCCATCCACTTAAATTCCTGGCATACCTACTTGTTAAGTCAATGGTATTGCGAGCAGCATTCGCTTTCCACTTTTTTTTGCAGCGATCGTGTTGCTGAACAACACGAAGCCAAGTGTACGTACATACATACATACATACGTGTATGTAACTATGAACAGATGGCCTCATTGGCAATACATCGAAGTAAAAGTGAGTTGCAAATGATTTGGTGATCTACTGCAGCTGGTGAATGTTTAAAGGCTGGTTACTTTCTCCTGTCTTTTTGCAGGCACTTCCCTGACAAAATTACATATTTTCGCAAAAATCTTACAATATTTCGATTAGCAACAGTGACTGACCACTCCTTCCATTTCCTGCCTAATGCCTACCACTTTACTTTTCATTGCTGCTTATTTTACTTTCTTTGCGTTGATGTGTGCAAAAATATCAGCACTCATAGGTGTATAAGTACATAAATTTGTAAAAATTCTCAGACGATCCTCAGATTTTGAGCACAACTCGGTTTGCGCCATCTGTTGCATTCCTCATCGTCTGGATCGATCGATAAACCGAATAGTTTCTGATTTAATTTTAGTGACAAATAAAACAAATAAAAATTGCACCACATTTGTAAATTTTCAATGGAAGTAATGTAACTCGTATAAATATAGCACAAAAGTGCATACATACGTACATATTAGGGTGTGTCACGAATTAATTCACATTTTAATTTTAAGCTTTCCACCCTTAAAACTCGTCTATTGAATAAAAGTATACACAGCACTGATCCGGACCACCTCATTAATTCGAAATTATCTCGGGAATTAACTGTAATTGATCCGGATTAAGTCCTGCTGCTAGTCCTCAAAATCAATGCAGATCAGGGAAATTTTCGATGGCAGCATCGACCAAAACGGCCAGTTGTTGTCTATTTCAAAAGTAAGCAAACAAAGCAAAAGAGTTTGGCGTATGCGGTGGCCGAGTGGTTAGAGCTGCGTACTACAATCCTGTAGGACCCAGGCTCGATCCTCGGTTCGAGCGATTGCCATCAATTTGTTATTAAATTTTTTTTATAATTTAAATATATCAAATAATATAAACTTAAAAGATCTACATCAAAGTTTTTAAAACTCTTGCCAACTCCTTTAAAAATAATGACTTATCTAAGTAATTGTTTTGTTACTTTTTAATGTAGCTTTTGTGGAAAGTTGAATAAATAACCGAACTTCATGAAAAAGTTATTTGTTTCGCTATCAGTCGTCACCTCCTTTGTTACCTCTTATCAGGCAAGTAATTTCAATAATCCTAGTTTTTTGACAAAATTTACATACTACGTTTCGTTACCAGAGGAAGATGAGGGTAGAGAAATCGAGTCGATTGGAATTTCAATGTGCTTTGTCCAATCCACAAGAGGGCGCCTATTGCCGCGAGTTAAGCCTTCTTCATATTGCGTACAAGGTCCTAGGGACGATTCTGTGTGAAAAACCGAAGCTTTTAATGAAGACACTTATTGGATCTTATACCATGTTCTGACCGACAACGAAAACACTTTGAAACGAGTTTTGGAATTGTGGGCTGAAGGCTGTTCACACCGGCTGTTAGTGTTTTCGTTGACAATTCTTACCACCTCTCATTGCAGTTTTGCTACACAAAAACAAAACCAAAATGCTTTTCCCACATTTTCTTTTCATTAGCAACCTCTTACTTTCATTATTATTTTGCTTTGGCCAGCCAATTAACAATAAATACGAAATAGCG
Source organism: Rhagoletis zephyria (assembly GCF_001687245.7). Lineage (NCBI taxonomy): Eukaryota > Metazoa > Arthropoda > Insecta > Diptera > Tephritidae > Rhagoletis > Rhagoletis zephyria. The sequence goes on along the minus strand of NW_016158265.1, from coordinate 143,885 downwards.
TATTAAAGATGATAAAATATGACTTCCACTTCGATAAATTATCGAAAAAAACTAGAGATTGGAACGAGTGGAACGTGAGGTTTCAAGTAGTTTTCAGCGAAAACTGGTTTTCGTTTGACAGATTTTACATGGACGAAAACACATGTTTTGGGTTGAAAACTAGTTTTAGCAACGAAAACATGTTTTCGATGTCGGTCAGAACATGGTATTATAAGTGTGGCTTTGGAACTTGCAAAACCACCATTGACCCCGCAAAATGAATCCGGCTTTGTAGAGTATCGTTGAGCGAAACTTAAGCTACATTCCAATTGGGGACGATCTAGCTGTGCTGTTCGAGACCAAAGGAAATTTTTTGATGCATCACACAGCGCGACACTCCAAAATACCTGGGAAGTGATGCTATTTTTCTTATAGGCATTCACGAGTAAATAACAGAAGAATCGAAATATGAAAGTGCCCAAACACCCCAAAACCATGGCATACGGTTATAAAGCATCCGGTTTCTCTGAGTTTCGAATTGTAAACACTCAGACAAATAACTGTAGCACTTTTGGTTTGGCTAGTAAAGGAGTTGCCAACTCCGTATCGCTAGTTTTTATTTAGTTAAAAGGCAAATGGTACTGTCACATAACATAGAGCAAATACCAAAAAAAAAAATACACTGTCTTTTCAAAAACAATGAAAAGATAATGGTTTGTTTGACCAATAACTATAACACCTTTAGAGCCTTTATGAAAAAATGCGTGTTGAAAAATATTTATTAAACTACATATTATTTTAAAAAAGATATTATTAATTATTATTTGGTTGGTGTCAATAATTATATATTTTGATAAGCCTTCTTACATATGTACATGGGGACTACAAAACAAAACAAATGTTCTATCATTTCCGATCGGACCAGACATTAAAACCTACAAAACAATACAAATGTTCTATCTGTTCTGATCGGACAAGACATTAAAACCTACAAAACAAAACAAATGTTCTATCTGTTCTGATCGGACCAGACATTAAAACCTAGATCCTGCCGCGTCATAATGAACACTTAATTGACTCATCTCCCACAATAGCTTCATTCATTTGATAGCAATGCCAACAAAATCTGTTTTACATATTCTCTAACCTGAATGTACCCGACTCTACAATTCTTCTAAAATACAAAACAAATACTTTGTCGTCCATACACTAAACGCAAAAAGAGCTAAGTGATTAACTTAAAACGAAAAGAAAACGTTCAAAACTAAAACATGTTCCACTCATTTATTGTTGTAGCAAATTTTTTTTTTAATATATACTGACAAACATTGTATATACCCAATAAACACCAAAAAAAACATCTCTCCAACCTTGGCGAAATTCATAGTTCTCAAGTTGATATCGAACGTCATTCTCCAACTCCTCTCTAACCGACGCACAGATACGTAAAAAGTGATAGAGAAACAAAGTTTTCAATTACTAAGCGAAAAGCGAAAGCTATATAAAGGAAAATTACCAACAAAAAGTAAATAATCTTCAAAGAATCTTGAAAGAAAATAAAACGCGAGGTGAATCAAGTGGCAAAATTACCGTCGGATTGTAGTGAATTTTTGTAAGACGATATTGATTAACCACATAATACAAAGAGTAATAAAATGAAAAATTAATATTTAAATGCATCTATGTATGTCGTTTCAATCAAAAAGGTATTAGATATTTTACTATTTCAATTTCAGTACATATTTCAATTATATGTTTGAGACCAATTGGAGAATTACATTGGAGTTCAAGTTGAGAACTAGCATTTTCTCTACTTGAGAAACAGTTCTTTTTCATACAAAGCAAAATGCCCTTTTTTGTTGAGAACGCTATGATCCTCCACTTGAGGTACTGTTGAGAAACAACGTTGGATATTTGAGAAATTCCTTAGTTCTCAACCTGACCTCAAGTTGAGCTCAAACTTAAATGTTTGTTGGGTATTTACATATGTAGATATGTATATGTATACATATGTACTTCGAGTGCCTGCACTCCCTATTGAGCTTTTACAATATGCTTTTAAAGAAAACAAGCTGCATAATTTCCATATTTTCATTTTTAATAATGTTTTACAAGCAGAAATACAGTACACAGTACACGTGATCCTCATAACCAACCGCACTATATGTATGTATGTATATAAACACATCCATCCATACATAAGTATGTATGTATGTACATAAGTGCATGCATACATGACACATCCACTGCCACCAGTGCGTGTCTGCAGTAGCGGAACATGTTGCCGCATTCATTCACTCAAGTCTTTAATAGGTTCAGACAACGGAAAATGGGTCGAAACTTGACCTCGCCAATAGAGAATGAATGACCTCGAATGAATTAATTTCAGCCCGTGTCTGCGCGTTTGCGTGAGCATCCCAGTTGCAGGGCTGCTGCTCGATCGTCTTCAATAACAACGTAAAAAACCAAATGCATATTTCGAAAATAAATATTTTTGTTTATTTTCTGGATTTACTGGCCATTTGTTCTTCCCT
>NW_016158265.1:107513-134776 GCF_001687245.7 Rhagoletis zephyria | reverse complement strand
AGAAAAAATACTAGTTCATTAACTAGTATGTGCCTACCAGTTCGACAATTTCGAAGAACTTAGGCGATCAGCGACATCTGCCTTTGAATTGCCAAAGCCAAAAATAAAACGCAATTAATTGCTTTTCTTACAAATCTCGGCTGTGGCGTCACGTGAAGACTACTGGTTCTGGTTCTGAAATCGCAGGTTCGAGGCCGCTTGGAGGTGGTTCAGATTTTTAAAGTTAAATAAATGTAAGTAAAAATAATTTATTCAATTTATAAATAAATAACAAATTTGAAAACCTAATTGCAATGCAAAAAAACATTTAGGAAGAAATGCTTTTGCTATAAAAAACAAAGTAATTAAACAAAAATATTTTTTGATAAAATTTAAAAATTACCATAAAAAGCCTAAACAAAAAAATAAATTTATAAAAAATAAAAATAAAATAATAAAAAGAAAATACCACGCGAGTGCTTTGCTCTGTCGGCCATTGTGACTGCTGGAGCGTCGCGAGCAAAAAGGCACACTTATGCTTTTCACGGGACATGAATTGGCAGACTATCTCATCAACTGGTATGATGCTACTGGTATTTATACTAGTAGATGCTGATGCATAGCCTGACAATTGACATCTCGTAGGACATCGCAATGTTAAAAATACCTGTCGCTAACATTGAAAAAGGATAGAACGTGAACTAGTTCGGCTGAAACGCAAACCGGTAGAATTCTAGTTCACAACTAGTAGCTTTCCCTGCAGGGTATTTATATTCAATGGAGTCCGTAGGACGGCCAGTTGGCCGACTCTTCGTTGTATATGTACATAAAACACAATTTGTGCGCGCATGTCAAGAGGTCAGGCGGAATACGAAAGCATTACCCCACTTAATGTTGGCGGCGAACGGTAAAAGCACTCGCAGCGAGCGACAAGAACGCCCAACTTTATTTATGAGCTGTCAATAGTCGAACATACATACAAGCTCACATGTCACACACGTGCATACACACATACATATATATGTACATATGTATTGTACATACAAAGATATATACATACAGGCATAGTAACAGACAATATGGCGTTTTGTTAATTTTCACGGGGGCATGAATAAAACATATGTATGTATGTAGATATATAGATATATGTACATACATACTTACATATATATGTATGTACATGCATGCAAAGCCATTTGCTGCTCATGTGGGGAGCAGCGAACTTTCTTTAAAACGGAAACAAAATTAGTTTCAGATAAATCGAGTTATCCTGTGAGGGGGTTAATCAAAAATCTCCAAAAACCGAATGTCACATCATCATCATCATAGATGCCCCAAGCGTCAGTTGCAACAAAGGACTTAATTGTCAGGTCAAATTATCGCACTCTCGCGTAAGGTCAATCAAACCCAGTGTCCCCAGTTCAAGTCTCAAGCCGCTGATCATAGTCAAAGATCACTAACACACGCACTCGCTGGACCAGCTGTAAACGGCAGCCCTCAGCTATCGCTGAGAATCTGGCAAATGTCAAATGCAAATTCATGTTGTCGATATGCAAAAGTAGCCACAACGCTGACCTTTTGAGCAAAAAAAAAACCAGAAAAGAATAAAATCAAATTAACCCCGTACCCTCAGAGGCGGCTGCTGGGAGATCACGGCCAGAGGATGCTGCTGCAACGATCTGCAGAAGAATTTCCACCCCATCCACGTGAGCGTACATACATATGTATGTAAATATGTACAAAGCGCTAGCTTTCCTACCCCTCGGGCGGCGCTGGTCAACGGTGCAGCTGGTCATTCGTCCTTCTTACGCGCACCGATTGCATTTTATAAATCAACCGAAGAAAGAGGAATTAATTTTGAAGCAAAGACATTTTTCTTTCAATTTTCCGCATGATTTTTTGAGATTTTACACATTCTATTAAAATTTGTGTGGCTCGAAACTTTTTGGGGTGAACGTTTGTTGTTGTGCTATACATACATACATACATACATAATTGGTTGGTTTTGCGTGTGCATGTATAGGTTGGTTGGCTTATGATTTGGTCATTTGAATTCCACAATTTCTAGACACCAACCCTGGGCTGCGATTGAGATTAACGCTTCGCTTTGCTTTGCTTTGGTCAGCGTGAGAAAATTTGGGTATTTTGAGCAACTTTTGTCTATTTGTCGGTTTCCTTTTTCAGCACAGCACTGTTTAATCCGCTTTTAATGGAGCGCGACGATCTGCGGTTAGGAGGAAAATTTCTTACGCGCTTACCTATTGAATAAATTGGAACTGCAAGCAAATCTGTAGCCAGTTGCGCACGAAAATCAACTAGGAATTTTCATTAATTCACGAGGTCAACATAAGTACTAGTATGGTGTACATAAATAGATACATTTGTATGTAAATATGTTTGGGGACATGGATGCTAGAGTAGCCTGAGTAGCAGTTTTGACAAGAAATAGAAACATTTACTAAAACTGCCGTACTAGGTGGTAAGGTCTTGCTTAGAACCAGCTGTGGTGACGGCCTCGCACCTGAGGGGGCGCTCGTCTAAACGTTTTACATTTTGCTAAACGTTGAGTTATAACCAATGTTCCCGTATTCACAGTTTTAACTGTAAATCGCAGTTCCTTAGACAAGCTCACAGCTTTCTTAAACGACTTCCTTGTACAAATTACAGTTTTGTCAAAATTTCCAATTTGAAAGTATAACCAAAGTAGTCCCTTTTAGTTTTGTCATTATACAAAATATAGAGGCAGTGAATTTCTTACCAATCAGTACATATGTATGTATGTATGTACAAACATTCGGCTGGGTCAATTTTGTAGGAGGGGAAATAAAAGTTACCCATTTGATTTCATTGTATGAATGTAATAGTCGGCCGCTGTGGTGTAGTGTAGTGTAACGCCTGGGTTCAAAGCCTGGTCAAAGCAACATCGCAGAAAAAATATAGAAAAAAGGTTTTTTCTTAACAGCGGTCGTCCCTCGGCAGGCAATGGCAAACCTCCGAGTGTATTTGTGCCATGAAAAACAGCTTCTCATAAAAATACAATCGACGTTCGGAGTCGGCGTAAAACTGTAGGTCCCTCCGCTTTGTGTGACAACATCAAGGCGCACGCCACAAATCGGAGGAGAAGCTCGGCCAAACACTAACGTATGTGTAAGCGCCAATCTATTATTATTATTATAATAGTGATATTCATACACGGTTGATGACGGTGTTTTTCACTGGGCAGTATTTTTTGCAGAGGGAATTCGCGGTTTGGGTCCTGCCTTCTTTGATGTCGAGGGGGCTTTTAATAACGTCTTGCCTGATGCTTTTGTAAACTCCCCAAATTAGCTAGATGCCGAAGCGGACCTTGTAAGGCTTATTTACCGCATGCTCTGCAACATAACTGTTGGGGCAGAGTGAGACAGTGCTTCAATTCGGATATGTGTGCCTATAGGTATACCACAAGGGGAGTTCTTTCGCCGTTGCTTTGGGTTGTTGTCGTCAACAGCCGGTTAGTGGCTCTGGATAGAAGTGCATGTTGGGGCGTTGCCTATGCTGACTATGTAGCAATGATAACCAATGGGCAGTCGTCCACGAAGCCTCTTTGAAAGGGGGTTGGCTTGATCCTGACGCTTTCGTGGAGACCTAACGTAGGCAAGAGTAAAGAAGGTATCTAACAGTAGTCTGATATTGTTATGCCTGAGGTCCCTCGCCGAACGTATTTCATGAAACTACAATTAAGACAATTTTATCATATGTGGTTCTCGTCTTGAACCACTCCTATTCTGGCGCTTAAATCTATGCCAAATTTTTTGCCCATAGATACAGCAGGGCAGTTCTGCCGCTGCGCGCCGCAGAAAGGCTTAGTGGGGTGGGCTTTAAGTGCGCCTCGAGCTAGGAACACGCCAGTATTCTAAAAAGCGACAAGTTCCTACTTCGAGCGGACCATTGCACGCCGAATGTATCTTTCACCACCCATTTTCCAGCGAGGGAGGACTGAAAATGGTGCAGTAACTTCTATCAGGGTCCTGTAAGTTTATTTACGGATGGATCGAAGCTGAATGGGAAAGTAGGTAGAGATATCTTCTGCAAAGAACTCTCAGTCAACTTGAAATTTAGGCAACCGGATTACTGTGGCGTCTTCCAAGCAGAGGCAGCCGCAATAAAGGAGGTTTCCTGGTCACAGCGCAATCGCTGGAAACTGGATGGCCGATAAGCTGGCCAGACAGGTATCCCGGATAGGGCAAGTCTGGGTGCTCTCCTGACGCCGTGTGGTCTTTTTCTGGACAAATGAACGTTTAGTCAGCTCAGCGCGCGCTGGCGAAAACCTTGGAATGTAAGATGGCTAAATCCTTCTGGTCACGTGTTGACCGGAGGCTGTCCAGCGAATTCTTGGGACCGATGAGCTATCGGGAACGGATATCATTTGCTTTAGGAGCTTCGTGGTAAGCACGAATAGACGGAGGTGGCCCTCAAAACGAAACGAAATATAATAACGAGGAATAAATTCACAAATACACAAAGTCTACGGAATATGAATTAGCATACATATGTATCTATCTATGTATGTATGTACTATGAGCAACTATTCAACTCATTAAAGTACATTCATATGTTTTTCTTTAGGTGTCTTCATTAAAACTCTTTGTGGTATGATTTTAAATTGTACAAATTCGACCTATGTAGCTCATTTCAAGGACATCACTTTTCTGTCTATGTCGAAAACGCATAGAAATTAAAATGTTCGCAAAGTAATTCGAACCCTCACTCAACCCCCCCAAATCGAATCCATCAACGAAATGAATTCATCGAATCTCGTTGTTTGAGGCTTTATTTTGCTGTTGTCGTTACACACTCTCCTACACTTCTGTACACACAAGACACAACACTGGCCCAGGCAGCGTCACAGACACTGTTCTGCATATTTTCCATTTGCTACGCCATCCATCTCCCCAAACCCATTATCAGCTTTAACTCCCCTATTTATGCAGCGAATCTGCCTTGGATAGGAGCACGGATGGCCAAAGAGCCGAAGGAGTGCGCCAAAAAGCATTCCGCACCCACTGGCTGCTCTCCAACAAGTACAATGAATCATCTGCGAAGCCGCAAAAAAGACAACGTAAATAAATGGAAAAAAATAGAATGTAAAAAAAGGGCTGCAAAAGCAACAAACAAAGCGCAAACAAGGCACAAACAAACCACTAACTACAACAACACGCATAAGCGCAATGGCCATCAGTTTAACCAGAATGACATGGCCTGGTCCATGCGGTCCTGGACTCTGGCATTTTAGCACTTATTCATAAAGTTGGACACAAGGACACGCCGCTCGGTCGACCGGTCGACTGGTCGACTGGTTGTCTGGCAAAGTGGTTGGCGAGATGGCTTATTCAGCTGGTTCGTACCAACTAGTGTTGCAAACTTTTCTTATTTTTTTCAAAGTGAATGGTGGCAGTAAAAAAATTCCATAACAAATATTGGGAAAATGGCCAACACCGCACAGTAGCTGCAAATAGCAACCACAGTGACGAATGCATGAAATTCTGTAAAACTACAACAAATAAAATCTAATTAAGAGATTGTAAATAAACTAAAAGATCATCGAAGTAGCGGGGGTAGTATGTACTATATAGTTATTGAACGCTCCGAAACGGCTATCTATTTTCATGGATGGCTTACGTGTGACCAGTGATGTAGGGGCTGCAGTCTAGTCTAGTCTAGTCCAATCAAGGGAGAACACTACGATCATAACTGGCAGGCAGGGCACATAAAGACAATCTGGCCCCTATGACTTCAGGGAAGGTGCATTTTTGTTGTAAACGAGCGACTACTCAACTCGGGGAAAAATTTCCTTTTAGCTACTTAAGCAACCCTGTATGTTCTGGCTGGAAAATTTAATTCAACGGGATTCCCATTAACAATTCGCAATAGAGCAGTATTTTCACTTAGCAACTCTACCTTTCAGGTCGCGCATTTTTTAACCGACCTGGCTGAACTCGGATAAATAGCCGAGTTTTTGTTATGGCTTTGCGTTTATTTCGTCATCCGCGTTCTTTTGCAGCTCGGTTGCAAAAGAATGCACCTAGAGAAGTATTTTGTTAAAACAAGCAAAAGGAGTACATAGATCAATAAAATACTCTAGATATATTCAACTCTTTTGACACTCACCCTTTATTTAGTACTGACTAACTATATTTGCAGATATGTAAGTAATTGCAAAATAATCCAGAAAGGAAACTTTTTTAGTCTGCGGCCAAAAATAGTAAATCTGCTTCGATTTCGCTGAAACCTAATGTATGTATATTATTTTATCAGTTGGAGAAGACAAAATATAACAAATGGGGAAGGTAATAATCTGTAGGACCACAGAATAAAATATAAAGTAAATTAATCGATTAACTAATCATATGATTGATCATAAGCCAAAAAAAAATTAGTTGCAAATATTGAGAAATAAGTAATCGATTAATCGAACTTTTAAAGGCAACGAGTATTTTTAGCGGCGATAGTTATTTATTATTTAACCAAGTTTGCAAAAGCAAAAGTTGTGATAAGCGTTTTGTTGTTAAGCAGCTTTTTGGTGGCAGCTTTTGAAAAAAGGCGCTCAGCAGGCACCGAGGTACCAAATAAATAACAATATTTTTCGAAAGTCCGTAAAGTTTTGGATAAACAGTGGACAGGACTTGACTTTTACTCAACTGAAATTGGAACGTTGCCGCACTATTTTCACCATTGTATGCTCTGAAGTTGAGCAGTCTTGCGGCTTCTTGCAATTTTAGACAACTACTGAATTCATATTTCTTGAAAATATTTTTACGATTATTTTACAATTAATCATATAATAATCGATTAATGCAACACAAAACTACGACACAATCAAATCGTAAATTAGAAAAAATTATCGGTTAATTTAATCAAATAATTAATCGCTGCCATCCCTATTTAGGAACCAATTCAATTATTAAGCAGACAAAGCGAAATGATTATTGACTCCGCGAGATTTTTTTTAATATGGCTGCAAAATAAAGATCAGAAAAAATATATTGCAAGCAAGAAATTGTCTATTTTAATAATATTCTTAGTATTCTCATTTAAGTGCCTTTATGCCTCTTTCAACACCGGAAAATTGGATGTGGAAGGATCAACAATCTTTCAGCCTTCCGACAGTCTAAAAGGGAGTAGGATACTTACCTATAGGACTTCTAATTGACTCATACTTTAGCCATAAGTCAATTCTCCTCATGAATTTGGAAAGTCGGTGGAGTGTTTGCCTTCAACATGGGTCGTATGGAAATACTTATCTATCATCAGCCGGACTTCTCCACCAGACAAATCAACTATGAGCTTAAATCTGCTATTTTCATTACCGGAAAGTGCAACAAACACAAAGAATCTCATACACTGCGACCAGGGGCGGACCCACGGGGGGTGTTTTAGTATGGCGCATATGTATGTATAAAATGGTTTCTATGTATTAAAACACTCCCCGTGGGTCCGCTACTGCCTGACACGTAGTTTAACCCCCAAAACCTTCCGCTGGATCCGCCACTGACTGCGACATTTGAGAGTTATGTGTGCTTATGCACAAATATCCTTGTGAAAATTATGATCTTTTGTGCTCTCGGGTGTGTTCCACCAAGCGTAAGAAAATCCCCCTAAAAGGGTTCAATTCTATTTTCCTCGAATTAAAAAATTCTTTAAAATACTTTCTCCATAGCTTCATCACTTCAAAGGATACCCGAAATGAGAAAGTGTAAGAAAACGGAATAAAATTCATTAATTCGGTGCCATGTCAAGTCGCCCTCAACCAACAACAATCAAACGCAGCCTCCGGGCGGAGGAACGGAAGTGGCAGTGGGATGACCGCCCACAGTAATGGCGGCCACATGCCTTCCGATGGGTGGCCGAGTGAGTGGGGTGTCGATGAAAGGTGTGTTCGGATCGTCGACTGACTCCGACTGTTCATGAAGTGCAAAAAGGCGCTCAAATAGGGTTGTCAGTATTTAACCCGAAAGGGTGGAGGTGCAGTGCATCGATGCGCGCGAACTCTGAGCAGCGACGACGACGACGACGACGACGACAACGAGCACTGAGCCAGAAAGAGGCAACTGCGACCGTTAACAAACAACAACATCAACAAAAATCGCACAGATGTGCTAGCATTTGTACGAGAATATCCTGCTGCAACAAAAATCATTGATGCCACAGCTGCGCAGAGTCTGTCCGTGGGACGGCTGGTCGGTCGGTCGACGGCAGAGGTTCCAGAGGTGTCGAGGGCGCTGCGATTAGGTTCAATTGCAATGGAAAACGTAAGGCAACAACAAAAGCTCAGCAGCCAAGACAGCGAGAAGTGGAAGCAGGCCAAAGTGGGGCAACCCGAATCAAATCAAACAAACAGCACAGTTGTCAAAGCAATAACAACAACACAAGCAACAACATTGGGAAACATCGTAGCATATTGGAGCTCATCGAGGGCCGCGCAAAGGTTATGCTCCAGCAATTGGAGCAAAAGAGACCTCTAGCGGTCGAGCGAGCACAACGCGGCCGCACATTCCTTTACAGCGGTGGCGCTTAGACCGCGATGGCGTGCGGTTGAGAAAGCAGAGGTGTTAGAGCGAGAAGGCGATAGCGGCGCCGACATGGCCAATAAGGGCGTACACTCAGCACAAGCAACCGCACGCGCAACAAACCGACACATACAACGACGTCGTCTTTGAGTGGAGTCGGTTGGCAGAGAAACTCAACGAAGCAAACTTGTGAGTGTAGCGCCGGAGAGGAGTGCTCCGCGCACGGATGGGTGCAGCTGTGTGTCAGGCACACTCAATGGGCTACTCAAGGCTGAAAGCCAGTTGGAAATGGTGAGACTGTGAGCGAGCGAGTGAGTGAGTTTCTCACTTTGCCTAATGCCAATTGGGATGTCGTGCAAATAAGAAAATTAAATGCTATCCCAATAAGAAAATGATAAACGAAGCATCGAGTTCACATGGTGTGGCCTGGCATGTATGCTGCCGCAATGAGGTTGTTTCCAGAGCGAGAAAAGTGCAGACTCTTGTGCCCTCATGCCCCGGAGGCGAACTAATCCCGAGGCAAGTGGGTTGGCATATATTAGCACCTCTTTTTTGCACTCATTACGCGCCCCGTCGCATTGGATCCATACCAGAAAACCAAAGGTGGCGTTGAGGAACGGCAAAATGTGCACTGAGAGTAGGAGAGCAAGCAAGAAAATGCGAAGCGATAAGAAAACGAAAAAAGTAAAAGATTTTTTAATCAGCCAACCCTGTCCATGAGACCAGCTCGTTTATCATCCAATTGTACGTTTGCTCCCCGAGTCACCAACCCTACCACACGCCATGATGGAAAATAGGCAACCGCACCCACACTTGCACACCAAAGTACTGCGCACAAGCCCAAACTGGAGAACAAAAAAGAAAAAAAACAAAAAAAAAACAAAAAGAAAATGTTCGGGTTTTAGCTTAGAAAAAATGGCAGAACTTTTCTGACATTTCCCTTTGACTCTGTGGTCTGCGGGCACCGTGTGGTATGAGCAACTCTTATTGCCCACTAACTAACGGCACTTTCGAACTAGCTTTTTGCCATTGTTGTTGTTGATGTTGTCACTTTTAAATGTAGTGCAAAGTACCATCACCAGTATTTGCCCTTCTGAGCTGTCAACTGGACTCGAATGCCAGCTGCAATGCCGAACGTCCGAGCAGTGAATGGTCACAACGATGGGCAGCGGTGGCATTCGGAACATTTGCGACACATTTTAAGCCGAGCGATGGCAAAGTGGTATGACCGATGCGATTGATATGCTGGCCCCTGGGTTGGTTGGTTGGGGATGGGCAGCGGCGAAAAAGGGGCTTGCCTGTGGAGATTCTTTAATTTTAAACCGTTGTTGTCCATCCCGGGCCGAATGTTGAAATTGGCGTTAAATTCTGCAAAAATTTAACTAACTAAAGTTAACTCTATACTCCAGTGGCTATTTTTAAATACGTATATATACGTATGTAGTTCAAAGAACAAAAAATATGTATGTTCCAATCATTTGTTTCATTCATTTTTTTTTTTAGCAAATAAAAAGTTCACGAATCGATAACCTCACGCACACAAACATACAAATATTTCGTGAAAATCCAATTACTGTGAATCTGGTTTTCAACGGCCTGGACTAGCACGTCTTGGGTGTGCCAAATGTCACAGTTAGCATTAACTTTGGTGGCAGACCGAAACCTTAGATGTCAGTTATAAATCGCCAGTACATGACTTTCCCTCTATTTTGCATTAGACTGCCATATTAAATTAGTTAGAGCGTGAAAAATGTTAAGCTAATAGGATTCCAGCGTCAAGAAGCCAAGTAGAAAGGGAAGGAGTAGCGATTACAGCGACCATACATACATACATACATGTACATTGTTTAGAGTGCGAGAATTCGATGGAAAATCGATGCGCAATAGCGAGAAAAAACATTCGAAATTCGTTCACTTATCACTGATAAGGCTCGAGTATTTCTGTGAAAGAAAAAATTTAATTGCATATTTATAATTAAATGCCTTATCTACAACATGTTTGATTAATCTATTACATATCTACGGAATTTAGGAGTCTTATGAGTAGGAAGTGGGATTTTACATTACTATATATCGCAAATTAGGGCGGGCGTACTTGGACAAGATGCTAGAAAAGGTTTGCTGTCTAGAATTCTTACAGACTACCTGACAGGAAAATAAGTAAAAACTTATGAAGTGGGCCACCGTTTATTCGAAGGTCGAGCTTTTTTTGTGCAATTATCTGTTTATGCTTCACAACGATAAAAGAAAAATACAAGTTTCACAATTTTTCGAAATTCGAATTATTTTGGAAGCTATAGCTATTCACATTTTTCGAAATTCTTTAGATTTTATTTGTTTCCTGGCGACTGGTAATACCGATTCTGCTAATTCTTTAAACAGTTAAGAAGGATGATGTTTCCTTCCCATTTTCATTCTTTATTTTCTAATTTTTTTTTTTTTAAGTTATTAAAACTTTTTCAAATATTATTGACATTTCGAGGACTTTAAAATCGCGCGTTGAGCTAATATTGCTGTACGTTTTATTAGCAATTATTTGCAGAAAAAAAGAATTTTGCCGGAATCGAGACGAAAGTTCTTCACGCTTTTCTCTTGACGCCCAATGTTTTTTTGTTGTATGGAAAACGATGAAATGACTATCGCAAGCGCGCTAGACTCGCTGTCAATCGATACTTGTTGAAAAGCTCTTGCGAGGTAAATATCTACGGCAAACGTTTTCCATACAAAATTCATTGGGCGTCAAGACAAAAGCGTGCATAACTTTCGTCTCGATGCATTCCGGCAAAGTTTCTGTAATTGCTAATAAAGCATTAAACAATATTAGCCCAAAATGCGATTTTAAAGCTATTGAGATGTGAGTAATATTAAAAAAGAAATGTATCAACATTTATATAAAAATTTATGACCAAATAAAAAATAAAAAAGAGACGGAAACATCATCATTTTTAAATGTTTAAAATATGAGAAGATCCGGTATTACCAATCGCGAGAAACTTCAAAAATAATTCGAATTTCGAAAAATTGTGAAAGTTGTATTTTTCTTTTATCGTTGTGAAGCATAAACAAATAATTGCACAAGAAAAAGCTCGACCTTCGGAAAAATGGTGGCCCAAAGGTTCGATTGATTATATTTAGGGCTTATAGCAATAGCACGCTGCGTATCCCGTTTTAAATGAAGAAATTTTGGCACCAAATTTTCGAAAGAAGATTTTACATCGAGAAGTATCAAAAAATAAGCGTAAACTGCAGGTCAATCCCTTGTGTGTGTCAATATCAAAGTGCACGCCACAAATTGGAGGAGAAGCAAATGCATTATCTTCAGTTTTGTATTAAGAACTAGATTCCATCGCGAAATTGTATTTAAATGAAAACTTAAAAAAGATATAGATACTAAGAAGAAGTAAAAATTGTCACTCATGCTCATATACCCACAGTTGCGTATGTAACGTATACGCCCCGTAGCGCCATACAAGTCAACTAACAAGTTAACTCGCACGCCTAAACTTACAGCCATTTTCACCAAACTATTTAAGTGGAAATTAACTTTAATTTAACTTTTTATTTAAATCTCATTTTAATTATTTTCAGTTTCAATAAACTATTTATTTAAGTGAGTAAAAAGTGGTTGTAAAACAGACTAGGACTAGCTTTCGCTTTCATTTGTACTGAGAGCTTTTGAAAGCTTTGGCACGCTGTGTTGTAAAAGCAGGGCTGGTATACAAGTAAGCAGCAGATGCACAATGATCAGGTGATTAAACGTGTAACACCTCTGAGTGTGGTTATTCTGATTTAACTTTTATTTAAGTGCAGAGCATAGGTCACTTAAATCAAAATTAAAATTAATTGGTGAAACCGAAAATTCGAAAATTAAAGTTAATTAAATAGTTTGGTGAAATTGGCTGTTACAGTTGTTCACAAAATAATAACAGTGCGATATTTTGACCAGTTTTGGCTATTTGTCTTTTGTTTATTTAATGTTTATTATATTTTTATACAAATCTATGAACGAGCGAAGCGCAACCAGAGAATGTTAATTAACAGCCAGAGAATGGAATTTAACACAGGGACAAATGTACGTACAATTCTAAAAAAAAAAATAAAAATAAAGATAGTGGGCTCTATAGAGGAATTTATACAAATAACAACAAATTTTGTTTTTGGTGGAAACAAAAAATGTTAGTTTTATTCAAGGTCAAAAAGTAAAAAATGGATTTCATTAAAATTAAATATCTCGCAAACTGTTATTGATTTTTGAAGGATTTGTATGCCGTTTCAAAGGTAATAAAAATACCTCTCTTTTGACATACAACATTGATATTCTTTATTGATAAAATATATGAAAAAAACAAGTTTTTTTATAAAAACATTTTTTTTTTACAAATGTACTTTTTATATAAATATCACCGTAAAACATGTCTTATCTGAACAATCGCAAGTACTTTTACGCAGAACTTCTTTCTGCGTACTTGGACAAAGTAGAATTCTCCATTCTGTGTTGCCGAAGACCTTTTGCAGAGAACACCTTTCAGCGTAGGCAGCCTTCGGCCGCACTTAGAGATTATAACCCTCACGAAGTAGAATTCTCCTTTCTGTGTTGCCGAAGAAGAGGGGCTGAACACCTTTAGAAGCTAACTTTTATGTGTTGACAATAACGAGATTTAATAATAAAAATCGTTTTTCTTTTAATTTTGTAATGTTTTTTTTATAAAAACTCATTTTTCTCATAAGCCCTACAAAAAAAAATAAAACTTGTATATACAAAAAAAATATATATTTTTTAAATACCTTTCAAACGACATTAAAATATTTTAAATTAATTGTTTGGTAGTTATTCAAATTAAAAGAAATTGAGAAATTGATTATTCGACCAAGAGCGTACAATTGCTGGCGTATGTGAACGTCATCGACATCATTGGTAACAAGAACACACATGTATGTATGTATGTGTAAGCGCCAATCTATTATTATTATTATGTAGGTATATTTATATCATTAGATATTGGTATTCGATAAAAATTTCAATTAAATTTCATAAAGAAATCTTCAACTTCACGGGTTCGCTTATAGTTGCGTTTTTTTTACTCATTTCCAGTAAAATCCAGTAAAAGTTTTTACGAATTTTCATGTTTTGGCGTTTTCGTACGCAAAAACTTGCAAAGTAGGGGAAATTGAGAGAGCGAAAATTGACAGTTGAAGTTGCAAGTTTTTACTGGATTTTAATGGATAAATTTTTACTTGTAAGAATTTGCCAGTACGAAAAACAGCTGATCGCATGTTGCTGGATGAAATTTAAACTAATAAGAAAACTGTTTGTGGGTTTTTATTGTAGAAATTTACAAAATAAACCCATTTAAATACAAAATATATTGTTTTATTAGGAATTTGCTGCGAATAAACAAGCAATTTATCAGCTGTTCATGAAACTTGCAAATTATTACTGGAAAAGCGTTCACGTACTTTTTTGCAAATTTTTTCTATGAGAGCGAATTCTTAGAAATAAAGTTACTGGAGAGTTGCTGGCAAGTTACTGGATAATTTGTAAAAAAAACACAACTTATATTTATTTGGAAGGCGTTATTTTGAGCGCCAAAAAATCGAGTTTGACTTATTAGATCTTAATGGAAACGATTTTAGCAATATCCAATAGGTTTTAATTGCTCGAATACAATGTGTATGCCTTTCCGATTAGCATGAGGGGAAATTAAATTAAGTGAGTCGCACACAGATCTTTGTATACGAGACACTTGTACATATACATACGTATATGCATTTGAATATGTAGATTTGTATGTATATACTACATACATACATATGTATGTACCCTGCAAAAATCATTGCACCACGTAGTCTATTTGTGGTATATTGGAGTACTTATAAAAGTGTTCCTCTGTCATGCTGTAGCGGATCAACTCGTGTCTCTGCACCAGCTTATTGTTTGTTACCCGATCACTGCTCGTGTTTTAACGAAATGTGATTGAAGTTGAGCATTTGCAAGCGCATTTGCATGGCTGGCTGTAGCTGAACGTGTAGAGATGATCAGTGTTAGTTGTTAGTTCCCAGCATGTTCGGGTTCGAATTCCGTCAGAGGCAACATATAAATATTAATTTTTGTTTTTGGTTTTTATTTATTTCGAAAAAGCATCTGAGAAGTGAAGAATAAAAGCGTGTAGGTACTAACGAAAAAATATAACAACAATGCCATTGTTAATGTGTTGGAGTAGTTTTGTGCTGATGTAATGCAGAGATGGAGTATATGGTCCTGCCCTAGGACATCGCACTGTTAATTGGACCATATTTTTTTTTATATGAAATGTGGTTAATTTTGGGGTACTCATTGGTCCTTAGGGAGCACTCTTTACACGCGTGCACGGAGTAGTCGCGATTTTTGCAGGGTATATGCAATATGTGTACATATGTATGGGTTATTTGTTTACACACGCGTTTACATGGCAATATGGCAGTTATTGTTTATTAAAGTTGAAGCTTTCCTGCTCTTAATCTGTAAAATTCATTTTAAATTGGTTTCTACTCAGATATATGTACATATGTGCATACAAACATTAGCATGTACATATGTATGTATGTACATTAGGGTGCCCATCGAAAAAGATTTTTTGGAAATTTCAAGACCCTACCCCCTAATTTTATTCGTTTTTTAAAGGTGAGTCAGAGGTCGCGACCTGTAGATTTATGTAGGTCAGAAAATACGATTTTGTAGATCTATAAGTTTTTGAATGACCATTTCAAAGATCGAATATTTCAAGGATCGAATATGATCTGAGAAGGGGATATATAGGCCTTTAAAATGAAGTATAATAATATATTGTCGGGCGTGGCTGATTTGCATTTTTAATCGGGTAAAATAAAAACAAAAAACATATTCCTCTTAATTTTTTAAATTTCACTATCGATAATTTCTACAATTTCAAAATATGGAGTACTATCTAGAATTAAGTCTATTTTTAAATAACCTGACAGCTCATTTATTGCAATCGCATAAAAATTGCAGAATTTAGGCGAATTTTCTAAAATACGGCCTTGAATTTATACGGGTGCATGTACCGAAATTTCAGTGATTCATCAATGTTGATTAAAAATTGATATACACAATCGCTCTTTAGCAAAAAACTGATTTTTCAAGAAATTTTAAGAAAATGGGGGTGGCACCGCCCACTTATATGATATATGCGTATCTCAAAACTACTTGACCGATCCCAGCAGAATTTGGTGAACAACGTAACGGTAATATCAAAAAATAACAAATCAATAACTATAACAAAAATGTTCAAGACGGTACTTAAGGAGGCTAAGCACAATGTGACCTTTAAAAAATCTATAAAAATAGGCAATAATATTTCTCATAAAAACGAATAAAATTAGGGGGTAGGGTCTTAAAATTAAAAAAAAAAAAATCATTTTCGATGGGCACCCTAATGTACATGCATGTATTTGCTTGATATTAAGCCAATAAAAACATATAAATTTGTATTCGAATAACACATACATACATATATATACACATATTGTATGTATGTATGTACATATCTAGCTGATCGTACGTGGCTGGGTAACTGCATTTACCTAAATTAACCAACCAAAAGTGCGCTGCTGCCATCGACTGTTGCTTAAAAAGTCATTACGATAAATGAGCGCATGGAAAGGTAGCAACAACAACGCTGTTATGTTAAGTCAGCGAAAACAAAAAATCAACAAATTTCATTTAAAGCCATTAAAATAATTTTTTTTGGGGAGGGATTTAGTGATGTGGAGTGAAGTTTTTCGCTTTAAGTGGCTTTTCTGCTCTCGTCGAACGAGCGGTAATTTTCGCTTATCTGTTTAATTTTCTTTTTGTTCTCATTTCTTTGATTAAAGTATGTAGTGTAGATCGCAACAAAACAAAACAAAAAAACAAAATAAATATGTATGTAAAAGCAGCAACAATGTAAGTAAACCAGTCAAGCGGTTGCCACAACAACAACAACAACAACAACAACAAAGCTAAAGTGGCATACTATGTATAAAAGCAAAAAAAAAGGCAACTGAGTATCTACCAGATACATTAAATGTACTAATAAGAAAAACGAGTTCAATGTATGCCATACTCTTTGCACCGCTCCAAAACGAAGCGAACTCACACAAACCCAACGAACAAATCCACTCACATCTCATCCAAAGCGCCTCGCTCACCAGCTACTTGACAAATGAGCGAAGGAAAATATAATGGCTTGAGCGCTTTTTGCGCACGCGAGCAACTAAACGGAAATGGAGTGAGTGGAGTGGAAAACTCAGTGGCTCCCAGCCGCCTTCAAACGCTGAGCAAATACATCAACGCACACATAAACCAGCGTGGAGAGTGAGGAGACGTGTGTGTGTGTGCTTTGGTGGCGCTCAACCAAACACGTAGAAGGTCTTGCCCCGCCATAGAGCGCAGACATAGGCCACATGGCCGCATACACCACTACAAACAACACCACCACCACCACCAGCATAACCAGCACGGCTGCCGCCGCCCAGGCCTAGCGAACGGGTGCGAGCGAGTCGGCAAGCCACTTCCACTCAAATGCGCACGCCATCTGGTGACAAGCGTGCGAGCAGCCTAGGCGATTGAATGGACGATTTAGATTTCAGGGTGGCTGACTGCGGCTGGCAGCACTGCTGCGAGCGTAAACGTTCGCTTGCTTGTGTGCGCTCTATGTTCGGCGTCTGTGTGAGCTGTGTGCACTGAGTTCGTAGTGGCAATCTGGCTGCTTTGAGTGGTGGAATGAGAGATTTGTGTGATGTGTCGTTAGGTCGAAACGGTCGAGTCGGGTCGGGTCGTGTACCTTTTGCCACGAATGTTTTGCCAGTCAGGCTCTAAAAGGCCTTACGAAAACAGCTGAGATTTTGTTGGTCGCATGACGCGCATTTTTCCGAACATCTGAAGTTATTTTTTATTACTGCTTGCGTAGATATGCCAAGGAGAAAAATCACTGAAATTTTACAAAGTGTGTGCAAATCGTTTGAAAGTTCTCGGTTGCAACGCCCGAACATATATGAATTATTGACGAAAGAGTGTTCGATAATAAAAATAATAAATTAAATGAATTTAGCGAAATACGCGCGGAGTGCGATTAAAATTTACCAGTGTTAATTAATTTTGAATTTAAATAAGTATATTTCGTATATTTTTTAGCGCGGCAACGCGATCGCCAACCAAACGTGTGTGCAAGAAATTTTCGCTCGATCAGAAATTATGATAAAGTGAGAAATATTGCATACCAGCAGTGTTTTGATACGAAAATTATAATACAAAAAATGAGTACTGGTTGATGAGAAAATACAAAGAATTTTTGCACAAAAAAAAAAGATTAAGAACTTTTGAGTGCTGCGATCACTTCTTGTGCAACATCGCAGCCGAAGAAAAGAAAAACATAATTATAGCAACGAAAGGTGGTAATCAAACGCGCAAACAGCCGCTACGCCACGTACAAAAATACACACAACTAGCTACGGTCTCGTACCGCTTTGTGTCGACGGCATACCAGCAAAGTGCATACTTCATTTCCTTCTTACGCCCCGCAAGCCGCCAAAATTATCACCCACAATTCTTTGAGCGTGTACGGTGGCGGCGTCATGTGCGCCTCACCGTCCACCGCTCCCGGCTTCTTCAATCCACGCCCGCAGTCCAGCGCCGAGCTGTCCGCCTTCGATCTCGGCCTGCCGCGCTCAATGGCATTGGGCGTACCGCCACCCTCCGCATGGCACGATCCTAATCTCGGTGGACATCTGCACGCCTCCGCTGGTCCCGGCTCGTTGCCCGGCGCGGGTGGCAGCTCCGTGGGTACCGGCGGCGGCACAACACCATCCAGCGTCGCCAGCCAACAGTCGGCGGGCATCAAGCAGGACCTTTCCGGGCTCGGTGGCGCGGGGGGCCAATCGAACACACTCAACCAAAGCGGACATCATACAATCAAAGAGGATCTCTCCAGTCTGACAGCTGCCTCGGCGGCAGCTAGCGCGGCGGCACACCATGCGGCGGCAGCACATCATGCAGCGGCGGCGGCGCAACAGAATCACGGACAGGAGCTCGGCGTCATGATCAAAGGCCAACAAGCGGCGTCTAATTGCTTGGGCGGCGGCAGTGCGGCGGGCGGTGGAGGAGGTGGTGGCGGCGGCGGCGGCGGTGGCAGTACAACGCCTAGTTCTCAGGCGAATAGCCTGCATTCGCAGAGTAGCAACAGCGACTCCAAACAAAATATGGACTGCAAGCAGAACATCGAGTGTGTGGTGTGCGGGGACAAGAGCTCCGGCAAGCACTATGGACAGTTCACCTGCGAAGGTAAGTCGGCGCTATAGGCGCTAGCCGAAAAATATTTAATACATAGATGTATATACATATATATATATCGTCACTAGACACGAATAAAGGCGCGAGCTCAAAAGTTGACGGCGCAAAAAGACGATAAAAAAACTTTAGCGTCAAAAACTCTTAACATACTTCGCCGAAGTTTTTCATAAGCATCTTTTTTGCCGTCAAAACACTATCGTGCCTTTATTCGTGTGTAGTGACGATATGTATGTGGTAAGGATAGTTAAACCAAACCGACTTCAATTCTCATATAAAAATTCAAGATTATCGTTAATTTCTTCACGATCGAATTATCGGATCTAAACAAGGGGGTCCACCCTTGAGGAAATCGGTTAACGTGGTATAAAAAATATACACTGAACCAAAAATCCATCTCTGGATCAAAGAAAAACTTTTCTTACTTTAAGGTCGAAAATTCTTCCGAATGAGTAAAAAATTCTCCCGAATGTGTAAAAACGTACACGAAAATATGGAAAAGTGGATGTAATCTATCATTTTGAGGAAATGTTGGGCATGAAAAGAGGATAAAACTTCTTTAGTGCTATTTCGTTCCCATTTTTCTTCATTGTGATTGCTGTTTTTCTTCAATTAAG
The DNA here is from genome assembly GCF_001687245.7 of Rhagoletis zephyria. Lineage (NCBI taxonomy): Eukaryota > Metazoa > Arthropoda > Insecta > Diptera > Tephritidae > Rhagoletis > Rhagoletis zephyria. The sequence goes on along the minus strand of NW_016158265.1, from coordinate 115,310 downwards.
AGACGTTTTTTTTTAGTGTATATATGTATATAGTTTGACGGATTGATAACCTTCTCCTTTTTTAACCGTCTTCAAAAAAAGGAGGAGGTTATCAATTCGTCGGAATACTTTTTTTTTTATGTATGCTACCGCATAACTTTGGACCACGTTAACCGATTTCGAAAATTCTTTTTTCATCGGAAAATTAGTGTCTCAGAGGTGGCCATATACTCTGGTTTAGATCCGATCATTGGATCACGAAAAAGTTAACGGTACTCCTAAATTTTTATATGAGATTTGAACTCGTTTTTTTTTTGCTTAAAAATTACTTGTTAAGTTCTTAACTTTTATGCAGCTTTCCTTTCCGAAGGAACATTTTCATGAATCTCGATATCTCTTTCTACATAGCACATATTTACATACTTCGATTTGAACGAAAAAAAGTTTATATATGTACATACATGCCTATTTGAAAACTCTGTTGCTAAGTGCGCGAAGTGGCCTACAGAAACCTGTACATATTTGCCGACGGCCTAAATCCTGCTAGCCTGTCCCTATTTTCTTTATGAACCTTACCCGCATACACTATAAAAAATATTTACTTAAAAGATCAGCTCACATAGTCATAGCGCGCACCTCCACCTCATTAGGATTTCTAATGGTCTGATTATGGCAACTTAACGTAACTTACGGCTATCACTTCAAAATTCTGTTAAATGGATGGTGCTTATAATTTTAACAGCCGAAACTTCACTTAACTTTTAATGCCACGTCGAGTCTGTTTCATTTCGATTTTCTAAGTTCTACGTTCCGTTAAGTTAAGTTAAGTTGCAAGTTGCCATAATCAGGCTTTAATACGATATGCATTGAACACCAGTTTGTGATCATCCGTCATTACGCCTATTCTCGTAGCTCGACAGCTGTAATTGTTGCCAAATGTTTATGTCAAATGCAAACAAAAGCCCAAAAATTCAGCAACCATCACCTGACTTCCCATTATATCTGCGTATACAACGGTATAGGCATACTGTTTACAAAAATATCACCAGTGACCCCTGATGTTGGTCCTATGATTGCACGCATCACCTCGCCGCACCTCAGCCACGCATGCAACCTTACACTAGGCAGCACTGCTACGATGCTAACACAAAAAGCCAAAAAAAAAAAAAAAACAAAAAAAAACGATTTTATCAAATTTTTCGAGACCGCAAATCAAAAAGTGCCAATCAATATGTCAAATGTGTGCATACAATGTAACACAATCATGATTCAATTGCCACATAGTTCAACAACCAACAACGGATTCGCAAAGCGCGTTGTCGGCAAAAGACACAACACCAGCAACAACACAGCAGCAGCATTCATTGTAACGCCGAACAAAGCACCATCCGCAAGGCGGCAAATGAACAACATAACGTCCCTCCCTTCCGCTCTAAAAGTACCTAAGTATCTATGTAAAATCTAGTGAACCATCAGTTGCGTGCTGTTTGAATGGGCGCCCGCGTGTTTGTGTGTGTTTTTGTGTTTAAGTACATAAATGCGCAGTCATTATCGTCGTGCACACACGATCCGTAATACCGATCTGCTTTTTTGTTGGATACTATTCTATTTGGTAAATTATTTCAAAAATCAGAAAAAGCAAAGGTGAAAAACGCGAACGGGAGGGCGGGCGCGCGGTCGGACAGCTGGCGCGGTTGGCAGAATGTGGCATGCAGCGACGATGACCAAACATAAACGCAACAAACGGCTGAGCAGTCGGACGGACGGACCGGCGACGGACGGAAACTAGATGTTTCCTAGTTTGATAGTTTGATAGCTGTGATGGCTCAATGGATATATGTATGTATTCGGGTGGGGGCCGCCGATAGCAGCGCTGAGGGGCGCAACTATGGCGCTGGTGGTTGCTGCGGTTGTTGCAGCTAGGCAGCTAGGCAGCTAGGCAGCGTGGCCGGCGCGTTTGGCGATTTTTGACAGTTCAGGTGAATTATGAGAGTTTGATGAGTTGGCGAAAGCAATCGAAGGCTCCGTGAAAAAAAATCTACAAAACTACAAAGAGTAGTCAATTGAATGATTGAATAACTGGCGCATTGCCATATGCAAATACCGATTGGCGTGTTTCGTAAGTCACGAATGCTGAAAAGGTAAAACAAAAAAAAAACAAAAAAAAACAAAAGAAAACCCGACAGGGTTGCGGCATGTCAAGTGGTGCTAACTGCTGTGTCCTCAACTGGAAACAATTTGAAGTGAATGTGAGAAGCGACGGGACATACTGAACTCCGCTTTGACGGATTGGTTAATTTGACTGAATGTGAGACACTAGCATATTTCCGAAAGCAAACGGAAGCAGAAGTTCTATGCACCGCTTAAATAGCTGTGGATCTAACGGAAAAATTAAATGCGCCCTAAATGATCCCCTCCCCAAAGACAATGAAACGAACTCACAACAGCATATTTCTGCCGCAGTTATCTCGCCTACATTCACACACTAGGTACCAACTGATTAGCAGATAAGATAACAAGTCAAAGCCATCTACTGGGAGGCCAGTAACCAGCCACCGGCCCGCTGTCGCCAAATAACCAACGTCGCTGGCATTTTGCAGAGTCAACTACCTACATATCTAAGCCATTTCGGTTCGCCCACCTCGCGCGCTTTCGCTCCACGACACATACATATGTATCACATTCATATCTAAATATTCTGGTAATTTTTCAAAAGCAATTATTGTGCAAACATGCAAATTATGCACTTAAATGCGCGCCTTTGTTCTGGGGGGGGGAAAAAAACTCTACAAACTGAGCAGAGGCAGAGTCAGAAGGGCCTTGCTTGTTTGTTTGTTTGTTAGTGCACACAGATGCAGATATTAAACGCTCCTTCACGCCACTTGTCATACTCTGCTGACTGCGCGCAGATACAAGCCAAGAGCCTCAGCCGCAGCACGACTTATGTACGTACGTACGAGTATGTAGTTTGTGTGGTAAACAAGATGACTGCCACCTGGCTGCAGGTGAATGGAAATCAGCGAAGGGACACCGAAGAAGTGAGCGCTGATGCATTGGTGATTATTAATTGTGAGCGCTTTGTCACGGAAGGGAGGAGCGGCGCAATGGCAAATAAATGTAATAGGAGCAAGATAAATATGAAATAGCTAGATACATGCATCATACAAAAGTAAATACTTGGCGCTTACACGATTTACTAAAAGTTTGGCCGGGCTTCTGCTCCAATTTGCGGTGCGCGCCTTGATGTTGTCACACAAATGGAGGGACGCCGCCTATGAACCGCAACCAAATTTTATGAGAAGATTTTTCACTCGGATATTGGTCGTTGGCTTCGTAGTGGCAGCTTTTTATGAGTGTTGACCGGACCAGGAATCGAACTTGGGTGCTACCAAGTGGCAAGTAGTAGGCAACACTAAACAGTCAGCTACGACGGCCGCCCTATGTATACATCTACATACATACATATGTATGTAGGTACGTTCACATCAAATATATCAAAACAAATAGAAGTTGTAAGAAAAGTGGATACATACATACCAACAACGTTAAGCCCAAGGTGTGGAATAGCCAGTGTGGGAGCTGTCAGCGGCAAGAGCCACAACGCTGCGTTCCGGCGCAACTAAGAATTTTGAACGCCTCTTCTACTAAATTGTTGCGCATATCAGTCGGCGGCGTTGTTGTTGTTATTTTGTGTAGCTCTTCAAGATACAGCAGGCCTGATAGCAATCAGCTTTTTCGGTTTTTTTCCCCGTTTTTCTGGCGTATATCTCAAAAGCGCACTACTATCGCGCACTGCACGTACTTACAGATGCTTATGCACATACATACATATGTATGTACATAGCTCGACGCAGATACTTTGCAGAGAATAAACCAAAACGTAAAAAGATTCTGGCGGCGCGTGGTTCTATCTATCTATGTATGCACTCACAAGCGATGCATACAACCAGATTTGGAGTCGATAGCAGGCTTTGTTGTTGTCAGTTGAGCGTGCAGTTATTTTCATTGGCGCAACGGCTCGTGAGCGCTTAAGAGCGTTTTCGTTGCCGTGATTTAGCGTTGCGCTCCCGCCATCTAACTCCCCTCACCCGTACTGCCCCTTCAATCGTTATAGGTATGTACGCATGTGGCATACACACGTGCGTATCGATGTCCTGCAACAACACACCCGAAAACAAATTTTTGCATGCGACTGAGTAAAAAAACACATCTTGGCAAAACTTTTCTTCAGAAAAATTTTGCCACAAAAGTTTAATAAAAATTCATGCGCTTCGTGCCTGGCATTTCAATCACCCAGTGACTGTAGTAGTTACAGTAGAAATGAATCTAGAATCTTTTGTTTTGAATAAGCAAATCGCACTCGGCAGCATAGACTTTATTACGAAAATCTCGGAAACTATTAAACGTGGCTGAAAATGGCAGCACATTTTTGAACATTTTAACTTTCCCCTCATTCCTAATAACTCTATGAGGCATGTTTTCTTTCAGCTTGGTGAACTATGCGCGTATGAATGTCCTCCCCAAAGGTATTCCCTCACCTATGCGAACAACTCAAAAATCGCGCTGTATCTATACGTTGTGCGCTGTCATTTATTGTGGATTGCTTGCTGCCGCCGTCGTAGTTGTGGTTGTTGTTAATTCTTTATCTGTTTCTTATTGCTTGCGTTCGGTGTAGTCATGCCAAGGTACGTAGATACGGATGTACGTATGTATTTATGTATGTATATGCTTAAATGTTCATATGGCCAACGGTTGCTTCTCGGCGGCGTCCGTTAATGCTGCTGATGACGTTGTTGTTGTTGTCGTTGTAGTCAGCGTTGCCGTTTTGCTTAAATTTAAGCAAAATTTATTAACTTTTTTCTGCCTGTTAAAATGTTTAATTTTTCTTCGTTTTGCTAAATGCTTTGACTAAAATAGCCAAAAAAGGACAATTTTCCTCAAAAATTCATAGGCAAAAATTCATTTACTATTTCAGTAAATTTTTCAATTTTATTTTAGGAAGACCGTTATCTATATTTCGTCTAAAGTTCCAGGAAATGTTGCTCTACGCAACTCCTGACCCGCGGCCATCGTATTTTCAAACCCCCGATTGAACTTCTGCCATGAAATCGCTGCCAATAAAAACCATTTGCCTTTCGGAGGCGACCTAGAGCTTTAGGTCCCTTCATTGGCGTGACAAGAATAAACACGCAAATTATGGATAACATGATTTTGGTATTTGATGCAAAAAAAAAAAAAATAGCGAAAGTTCAACTACTAAATATTATAAGAGTATACGATCCCCGACAGTCGGGTCTCCGTATCCGGGACGATCCAGATTTATATCTGGCCAATAACTGTCACTCCAGCAACATTTCCCAAAAACTCTTCGGGGAACTTGTATGCTGCTGCAACAACAACAACATTATAGGAGTAAAAGTTGAAAGCCTGAAAGAATGTGTATAAAATTAACTAGATTGTAAAATCCTTACTTTTGACAACAAAACTGAGCCTTAGATTGCCTTTACTTACTTACTTGCTTACTTTTTATTTATACATATAAAAAAATTTACCAAGCTTGGTACGAAAAGCCCAAATACGGCGGCTTTATGCTTGAAATACAATACCGGCGAACGGCAAACTTCGCCGAATTGGGCGATGCTGTCATTCACCGTTCGCCCAGCTATTTCGCCTACTTAAACAGAATTAGAGCGGTAGCGAAAACAGCTGATCCCATTTGGTCGCCTTTATAATTTGGGTGACCATATTTAGAAAAAACTAAACCATATTTAGAAATGAGGAAATGATAACNACGATGAAACCTTGTTGCCTAGTCACCGTCCGTGTCTTCTCCTGCCACAAAGCCCAACTGGATTTTCTTATTCTCACACACATGCACGTACATACATACATATGAATTTACCTCTATGGTTGCATGCCGACATACTCATACGAGAAGATTAATTGTGGCAAACGCGATTTCTTCCAAAAGTACTTACAGATAGCCAGAACACAAACATACATACATACATACAAACATAGGTACATATGTATGTACATGTGTATATGCAGTAGGCAATAGCAACGCTGATGGATATATGTACATACTCGTAAGCGCGCTGCGCTAAGCCAAGTTGAGGAGCCGCGCTGGACACGGTGTCTGTTGCAAAAGGACATGTACGAATAGATGGATGGACGTGCTGTTGTTCACCCATGAAGATAAACGAATATTTTTGCGTCTTCCCTGACTTTTTCATATTTCAGTATATTTTTTTTTTTTTGTTCTCGGAATGCGGAAAGAAGAAAGGAAGAAGCTCGCTGTACACCATAGACGACCATAAGCCACAATAAGTTACAAGATGCCAGACAAAAGTTGTTCATTTGGTCATTGTAGGCGAAAAGAGATTGCAAATTAGGTTGAAGGCATATTTTTCCGCACATTTTTTAAATATTCGCTTTCTCGATTTCTTCACTTCGTGTTCAATTTAATATTATCGCTGCAACGGGAAGAGTTTTCTCTCATTGAATAAAATGCTGCTCAAATTCTCCACGCTGCAGCTCTGAAAGCATTCAACTCGGAACCCGCTGGTGGTAGCAGAGGAAGAGGGAGGCCCCCACTGCGATGGAAAGACCAGGTGGAGAAGGACATGGCTTCACTTGGCATTTCCGATTGGCGTCAGTTGACACTGAAGAGAAACGACTGACCTGCTTTGTTGAACTCGGCCAAAATCGCTTAGTCGGTTACAGCGCCAAATAAGAAGAGGAAGAAGATTTTTTTGTTCATTCGATTAGATTTCGAAAAACTTCGTGTTTCATTCTACCAATTTCTATGCAACATACAAAATTTTTTTTGAAACGCGAAACCTTTTAACACTTCCGCCTATCGACGTGCGAGAGCGACTTTTGTGCCAAGATTTTTTGGCGAGCTTGTATGTGCGTGTGTGTTTGGGTAAGCCTCAGAAGCCGCCACGCCGCGAGCAAAATTTCACCTTGCTAAAATGCTGTGATAATGTTAATGATGAGTGCATACCGCAAAGTTATGAATGCGCATTTACACGTCGCTGATACATACATCCTTTGTACTCACAAAAACACTTTTGGAGAACAGTCAAGTGAAGCAAAGCAAGCCGCACTTACAAAGAAAGACAATAAGCAAAACGTTCACTGTCAGCGTCAGCGTTGGCACTTTGCTACGATCGTAGTAAACTCGCTACGATTTTTAAAAAGTTCTAAAATTTGCTACCACACTAGGTACGCGTTATCCTATTTTTACTACGCTTTTTTATTTCATTCAACTTATGGGCAGCAACGATTTGTAAACCACTATTAGTACAGTATATTTTGCTTTGCTGCCTCTATGCTTAAGTGCACATTTAAGATACCTACCCCAAAATGCGCATCAAAAGCATTATTTTTAACTTTTATAAGGAAACTGCTCCGATAGATGCATTCAACATACCTCCACATTGGCGATACCTGCCTTAAAAATTGTGCGACTAGTATCAATTACACTGGTCTACAAATTTCAACTTTTTTTCTGCGAATAAGACGGGACCTGGTGTTTCTGAACGGATTTTTCGTGCTGAACACGAATCCGGGGTCAAAAATGTCCCATCACGTCACGTTTTCGAGAAAAAAGGGGTTGAAACCCCTAAAAACAGCGTTTTTGGCCATTTTCGAAAAATTATAGAGCTGAACCCTGACGTGGTACAAATTTTGCATATATCAGAAATTAAAGGCTAAACCGTGCCCTTTCGAATGAGCCCTATGCCGAATTGATCGCGTGCACCCTTAAAGCAGGGGGTGTATTTGTGTTTAGGGGTGCAGGAAAAATTGATC
>NW_016158265.1:30584-105925 GCF_001687245.7 Rhagoletis zephyria | reverse complement strand
GCCAAAAACGCTGTTTTTAGGGGTTTCAACCCCTTTTTTCTCGAAAACGTGACGTGATGGGAAGTTTTGGACCCCAGATTCGTGTTCAGCACGAAAAATCCGTTCGGAAACACCAGGTCCCGTCTTATTCGCAAAACCCTTGTAGACCAGTGTTATCAATGAAAGTATTACGTTTACCTGCACTGGCCTTACAATTACCTAATTTTACAACCTTTTATTTATTTTGCTCATCTCGCAGAACACCGAAAATGGCTATCAATTTATGTAGTTATATAGATAATTAGATAACATTCGGTAAAAATTTCGCTTGCAGTAATTTCTACATACGTGGCGTTCTTCTACTACGTGGCGGACGCACGGGCTGTATTTTAATATGGCGCATATGTATGTATATTAAAACACCGCCCGTGGGTTCGCCACTGACTGTCACGTAGTTTAACCCCCCAAACCAGGAATGCCGTGTGGGAATGGTATTATTTAATATGCCTTTACTATCACCTTTCGAACAAACAATTTTGACGATGATTTTGATAATCGAAATAAAAAGCAAAGATGGAAAGTTTGAAAAAATAGTAGCTATTCAAAAGAATAAAACAAAATACAATAAGTAAATTAATTTCTGCTAAAAATATTAATTGTGGTATTTGATCTCACATGGCGACTGAATTTCTTAATAAATACCTATAATTAGAGTATTTATTTGCAAAAAAATTTCCCTACAGTGCCATATAGTGCAGAGCTAATAAAAAGTAAACTTCAAAAATGAATTCCTCGTATCAAAAACCTTTATATGAGTATTTTCTAAGAATACTTTTAAGGAAACTAACCAAATTACACAAATTGTGTGCAAGGATTTAATCAAGGTTATATTCCTTATTTGAGCTAAACTCGAAAAAAGCCGTTGACAACTAAAACTATCATTCCAAGCATAAAACTTTTCAATTAGATTTCTTGTGGTGTGTGCTGTTGAATGAACTATATTTTTATTAAAAAATAGTAAAAATTTTGTATGGAAAATATAAATAAATAAAATCGTCAAAACGTCAGGGTATGCATATTTTTGACGCTGAGTGTATTGACGAAACATTTATAGTATATACGATATTCCGTGGAATCTACGAATCATTACAATATACCTTCAATACAAATTTTAAAGAGTTAGTACAAAAAACGACGGAGTTACATGCCATTTTTTAAACGGCCCTACCTCTTTTTAATATTCTTTTTATAATGTTTTTTTTTGCTTCTCATGTAAAACAAAAAATGATTGGTTAGGGCCTTTGTGAATTAAGGTAACGATATGTATGTTTTGAATATTCCCTCGCCGCCATTCGGATTCAGTGATCGGACTACGATGGATCCAGCAACAGCGCCGAAATTTGTGAAGATTTCACCCCTAGTCCACGACTGTCCAAAAGCATAGATAATTTCCCATGGAACCGCATTATTGGCCAAACAAAAATCAACAGCGCGGCGTCGTAATTTGGCATGGCTACCGATAATAATACGCCCACACCTACATTTTATTAGTGTGTGTGTGCTGCTGAGTATTTACACTCTTAACACAAAAATCGTGTACCATTAATAACATCCAAAATTAATAAAAATCAAACAGTTTATACTTTATTGAATTTTGGCACCTTTGTTGGCCGAATGGGCCGAGTTGGAGCGCCACTTGCCGCTTGACTCGTTTATTTTTTCTTAATAAATTTTGTTAAAATTCCACTTTGAACACATTTGTTGAGCTTCAGCCAAATAGCGCATAAATCATTTTTATATATACGTTGCACAAATAAATTTCGGATATGAGGAGTACCACTGAGGCGTAGTATCTGATCATGTGCGAAAAAAGCTCACATGTACTCGAAGCAACCAACACACACACACCCACCAAAGGCGAATCATTAGGGCATAGCAAAGTAAATAAACATCGAAAAATATAATATGAAAGAAAAGAAAATAGAAAAAACATGGCGAAAAGTAAATATTGCAAAAAATTAACAAAACGCCCACTTTGCTGCCACAGATTTGCTGAAAATCGCTGTACATGCATTCGTATGTATGTATGTATGTATGTAAGTGTGTTTGAACGCTTGGTTAGGAGGTTCGTTTTAGGGAGGCACTGTGAAAATTTATGGCATTGCAGATCCCTTTCTCCTTTTTTTTCATTCAGTTTTGCGCTAAATCCATGGAAAAATGGCATAGAATGGACGACGGTTCGGTTCAATGAACGGCAAACGGTGCAAATTACTTAAAAGCGAGAAAATACTTCACTTTTTATAAAATTGAACCTAATTTTTAATTCGATTGATTTGGAAAATTTTGTGGATTCTTGAACAAAATGCGAGAATATTTAATATTTATTAGCATTTAAAAAAAAAAAACAAATCATTGGATAGCGCCTTTCCATGCGACTGCCCCTCATTCGCCTGACATTCGCTTTCACTCGATGCTCCCACTTCCGTATGTCAAAAGTGGCTCCAAACGCAGACAAATAAACTTCGTTTTATTTTGAAATTTATGTAATCGCAACTTATGTTTTGCATAAGCATAGCGAATTTTGACAAATTATTGCGACCGAATAGTGGGGCAGTTCCACTTGGCTTTAAGCAAATGAATGCGAGCGAAGAATTGTTGCAAAACTCGAGCAATAAAGTCAGTGGACGTAAAAAGTTGCAGGTTTACGATATTCGTATGGACATTTTTTATACGAAAATGGAAGCAAATGAAATGCGGTTTTGTGAACAGACATGCGAAGAGACAGACAATCTCAGAAGGGGGAATAATGAGTAGAGGTCTCGCATAAGTGGAGAAGGGGCGGGGCGGCATTGTCATGAGCGAAATGTTAACGACCAAATAATAAGTCACCGAAGAAGCAAACAGATTTCGCCTGCAGAAGCGGAGTACGCAAGAATAAAGAAAACAACCAGAATAAAAGATACTTATGCGAATATATTTAGCAAACGGGGCAAAAGGAAAGCAAAAGTCGACTGTGGCAAGATTATTCGCTGCTGGTTGAACTTGTTTCTGGTATGTGCATACATACATATGTACATATGTACATAGCCATCTACTGAAACAAGGATGCAAATGTGAGGATGAGGCTGAGGATGTGAGTGATGCAACTTCCTGGCTGGTTTACTGGCTATCCGTCGGAAGGGTGGTTGGTTGTTTAGCAATACTTTAGCTTTGCGCGAAGCCAAAAAATGTCACTACATTTTTCTTTTTTAATTTGTCATGAAATATTTTATGTTTTCACTACATTTAAATTCAAGAGCAGCAGCGGCGCGCATCCATATGAAAGGAATAAGAAAAATATGTAGAAACTTATGTATATAGGCGCTTCTGCTAAGGAAACAGGACTAAATTCTGGCAATTCATGACTTTTACTCTCTTGGCTGAACAAAGGAAAGATTAAGCTCCATAGTGGTTTACTGAATAACCGATACTGGTCTTCAAAGCTTCCTTCAAGTACTCAAAAACTAGTATTTTTCGTTTCGCAAACCACCTAACAGTAGGCAATTGAACAACAAGGCGGTTAAATCGGAGGAGATATTAAAACAAGTGTGGGCAAGCAGCTGGCTAATAAGAGCCTAATATTGGTTACTAAATATCATAAAGAGCCACCGAAAACGTCGCTTGAATGTCCGCCACGGCTTGCATCCGACTGTTCTGCTTTTTAGTGAATTTTTCCGCATAGACACCTATTAATCTGAGCCCCGGGCTATATTGATTTTAAGTCAAGACTGACCATTCACGTTAAATAATTCTGCCAGAGATAAAAAACCGAAATCGCTCCAACGAAATGGCACTTAGTGCTGATCTGCTGTCGACATGTTGTCGGCCTCCAGCTTGTTTAGTTAAGGTCAAAATAAATCGCTTATTATCCTCAGCATCGCTTTCGATTTGATTGTCGTCGCCTCATACAGGGCAATGATACTTGTTCACAGAGCCCTTCATTGAAGAATGCCAACAATTTCGGCCAGCTCTTCGAAATGCTCCAGAACCCAGCCAGCGAACCGGCACTTTGTCTAGGGCCACTAGCCTTAGCTAGTGGGAAAGTTGAATAACGTGTGGGGTAAATCCCAAATCTCGACGCGATAACTATTAGCCAAAATAAGTTTATGAAAGGTCGAATTCTTTTGAACGCAGAAGATTCAAAGAACTCTTGGGTTTCCTGCACCCTTTCACGATTATTTACTGAACCGGCTGTTTCAAACTTGAACACCAAATATAAACATTGATATTGCAGAGTGGACTTTAAAGGGCCACCCCGACTGGCACTTTGCTTCCTCTAAAAAAACTCATTTCGATCATAAAGCTAAAATAGGCTAGAGGAACAACACAAATATTTTCAACATGGAGATTATCCACAGCAAACCGTGCCATTGTAAAATTCTATATAACGAATTTTAAAGATAATCCGATAACGATAAAGGCATAAATGTTTATTAAAGAGCCGCAGAGCCCACCGTTGTTATAAAGTAACTTCTAACGAACTAAACAACTACTTATAAGTAAACACAGATGAATAAAAACTTCGTCTCTGCTCGCTTAATGTATTTTTTTGCTTTGCCCAACATTTCTTCGTTAAGCCAGCAGAGAGTTCGAAAGGGGCTACTGTACAATTAAACACTGCCCCGAAAGCCTAGATTAGGTTAAGCAACAGTCCCTCACTTAACATCCAAACCTTTTTGTTTCGAGGAAGTTATGACTCTGGTTTCCTTAAAAGTGCTTGAAAGTCAGCTGCTCTTCTCTACCAACAACTGCTCCTCTCTCGTGCAGCTTTTAGTCTTTCAATGTTGATGTTCAAATATCGTTCAACCTTAGCTTTCCTAAATATTTTATGTGTTGAACACTCAATGAGATTCGTTCAATTATTTTATTGGAAGTTTATAGGGTTCTACTTTACTGATTTCAGTAACGGGCGGGTTCGGAAATTATTACGTATCTTTTTAAGACTCACATATTAGTCACCTTGAACTTCAAAATTTTGGGGCAATAAACATAGGTTTTAAACGTTAATCTTTTTATTGTAAGGCTGCGCTATTAGAATAGTAAACACTCAGAATATAATAGAGAAAATGAAATAAAAAACAACAAACAACACTAAAAACAAACTCTAGTTATGAAGTTAAAGTAAAACTAAGAAATACCAAGTTTTAGCTTTTAGCACGGATTTCTCATAAAAAATCTTACTTAGTTCATCCCGTAATATAACTGGAACGCTCAATTTTCTTTAATGCAATGTTAATGCTTTGGGACGTAGGAAGACCGAGCCATATGCACTAGAGGTATACGCTGCCGAGTCACGCCGCCGCCGCCGCCGTTTTTTGTCATTACTCACGCCGAGCCGATATTTTCGTAACTCGGCGGCGGCGGCGTTCGGCGCCTAAGGAATTTTGTACAAAATTTTCATGATGAATGCACATTGAAATACATCGCTTGAAGGAACTACTACTCCAGAATATATACAAATTTTGTTCAATACCACAACAATATTCCTTTTTTACATATTACTACAACAACACGAAGTTATCACACATCAAAAACTTTAACGATAATATCTCAGAAAGCAGTTTTAACAGAAGTGCCCTTATTGCATCTAACTCCTCAATTATTGGAGATAAAACAAAAACAAATTGATATTCTTTTGTGTTTTTCTTTAATAAATAGTTGAATATTTTTTAAACAGATTTTAAATATTTAAGTAAGTTATTTTATTCTAGGGTCCCACAGACGTATACAAGTACAAGGTGGCTGTGTGAAAATTATGTTAGCATTCGCAAGTGGTGATCAAACCCCAGAAAGGTTTTGCTCCATCGCACCGCAATGTTTTCTACACAGGGCTAATGTTCCCCCTTCTTGGTGGAAATTGGTTGTATTTTTCATTACTTTCGGTTATCCTTAGGAAAATTTGGCGCTTAATATTTTAGTGAAAATTTTAACCATCTATAAGCCATATTACAAACAGTGGGTCAAAAAGGTCTGTTCTGCTGGGAGTTGATGGGTAAAACTGTTGGAAAATAGTCGACCACCCTAGTTTTCAATCTATAACCCCAAAAGATCGTAAGAACTCCGTAATTTAACATGAAGGTAGATAAGATTATTACAAAAATTTATTAATAGCTATTTACATAAATTACTCCAATAACTTAAATTTTTGAATTTTTTTTTAATATTTCTTTAAATTTAAATAGTACATACGGATCTATAGAGAACATAGAGAACCATATATGTTTGTATATACCTTAGACCTTATTCTGTTCGCCCATCCATCAAAATTTTAATTCAAGTAGGAAGTAATAGTATTTAAATTTAAAACTATGAAATGAAATAAATATAATTATAATCTGAGTTGGCATGGCGAATGCCTAACGCTGACGATAAGATTAGTAGCCTCATGGCTCTTTGGAATCTACCTTATCGGCAGTAGCGCCGCCGCCGCCGATTATTTTTGTAGTTGACCACGCCGCCGCTGCAGAGCCTGTCGGCGTGATCCGCTAATATGCACATACACATGTACATCATAGGTTTCTTGATGAGAATTTGAATTTGTGTGGATTTTTCAAACCATTTTTTCGCTGTAGCGATTTGCCTTTGTCGTTACTTTCTTTCACTTACCAGAGTAGACGCTATCTTATGTTTATGTTGACTTCATTACGACGTGAGTGTTAACGTGTGGTTCAACGGGAAAAATCGAGGAATTGTTTATAAAATTAAATTTAAAGTTTAACTCTTTGCCTTTTGAAAGGTAATTATTATTATTTTTGGGTATTTTTCTATTAATGCTGGTTTAAAATTTCCTCGCCGGATGTTTTTTTTATATGGTTTTTGGGGATTTTTTGTGGGATTTGAATTTCTGTGGTTTTGCAAATGCGTGAACGCATCCCCCATTTTTGTATGAAAGTAAAGAACTTTTTTATGCGGCTCTCTGAGGAACGCATATTACCGCATACAAAAAGACCTAAGTGTATATTACATATTAACAATGCTAAATAACCGTGGGGACAAAGGTACTCACTCGCTAAGCGCGCACATCAACGAATATGTCGCATAATGGATTTAATTAAAAAGCCACACATGTTGTTTGGTAATTTTCAAATTAAAAATATTATAAACCAACAACATTACGACACTATTAAGTCCAAGTTTTTGTCCAACCATATTGTACGCTCCAAACTCCGCGCTATCCCTGCGCAATGGGCACCAAACTCGGAAGCGTGGGCTATGCGATGGAAAAAATGCCCCTTTTAGTGACCACTTGATTTGCTTGACGACGACAACAATAACAACAGCGGTCTCGCAACAAAACGCACAGTTAGAGTCGAGCTTCTTGCAAGAAGTTGCACTACAGACGACCAAGCCCAGTAACTCCGCGGCACTGGCAGTGGCATTGCGCGTTTGTTGCATGTGATTAAATTAGCTCAACTGCCAACCGCTGCCCTCCGCCCCTCACCCTATCCCACCGTGCCGCTGGGGACGCTTTAATTGTCGAACGTGGGAACGTAGTTCCGTTGTTGCTCGCCTGTTTCTTGCCTTTTGAATGCTTCTTTAATTTTATTTCATTTTATTTTTATTACCCTTTTTAAATTTCATAAATGATTGTCTTCTCCTTCAGGCCAGCGCCGCAGCGCTTCGTTCGTGTACGTACGCCTTGTGGGCTTGTTTAGCATGTTACAGCTAGCTACTGCTAATTCGTTTGCATTTAATTTTTGATGTCTTCTTGCTTATTTCGCTTGGTGCGCTGAAAAATTATTAACTCTGTACGACACTTTATAGTCGGTCGGTCGGTCGGTGACTTCAAGTTGGCGCCGTTTGCTTTACATTTGAACATTTTCAACTAATTTCAAATGCATGAAATGTTAAGGTTTGGAAAAAATAAACATGTTGCAGTTGCAGCAGCGGTAAAGGCGCTAGCAACACGCTTGTACGCTGCACATATTCCCAGCGCGTCACAGCGCAGCAAAAGTCACAAGCAACAAATGTCTTTCGGCTGCGCCAGTTGACAATTTTTCCCTCGCTGCAGTCGCACGCATGCGTCTGCATTGGACGGCGGCGCTGCCGGCTGGGTCGCGCAGCGGTAAAAACGCCAGCCCACTAAGTCAATGATTTATTGTTTGCATTAATTCCGTGTGACGAGCGCCCGCGCGCGCGCGCCCATCTCTCCTAAATACATTTCACTGGGCTCTGAATGGATTCTCGCTGGCTTTATTTGATCGCGATCAAAGCGATTCTCGACAGATAATTGGCTATCATGTAAATATGCAATGTTATTAGTGCACCTTTGAGTGCCTGCAACGCGGCAATATTTCAATGTAATGTTGCCACTCAGGTTATTCTAAATTATTCCGCACTCGGCGGTGGCGTTGTTGTTGTTGTTGTCCATGTGCTCTTGAAAACATTCCATAGCAATCTTAATGATTGTTTATCATTTTATTTTATTAATTATTATTTAAATGTATGTATGTATGCACGTATGTACGTATGTAGATATGTGTGAGTTGATTACCGGTACCTCAAGCCTATCTATGCTGCAATGACGTACGTACGTATGCGCTATGTGTACATATGTATGTTTGCGCAAATGGTCATCAATATTCGCACTACACGAGCGGGTATACATACATACATACATACATACATACATATTATGTACATATGTATGTAGCTCCAGCAGTCGGTGAGTTGCTCCACACTTTCGCACCAACAAAAGGTCAGAATTAATTATAACGTTCTACAATTGGTGTTGCAGTCTATATGGTTTTTGTTGTTGCTGCTGCTTCTACTTAGTACACTTTTATTAACTTGGAGCGGTTTAGCGGCCTGTCATTGTCGGCATTTATTATCGAATGGCGTAAGCGAATGCATAAGTACTTTACTGAGTGACTGCGCAACCTAACATTAGTACGTATGTATGTATGTGTGTGTACTTGTATATAGACTACGCAAGCAATCGGACGATTTAGATTNCCTGAGTGTGACTGCGCAAGCAAATTGATACCTAACATTAGTACGTGTGTATGTATGTGTGTGTGTACTTGTATATAGACTACGCAAGCAATCGGACGATTTAGATTTGCTATGCATTCTATAAGAATCGGCCGAATGCTTAAAATGCAATTCCCTTCGTCCATTTGTTACTATTTCGTTGTTTTTTTTTGTTTTCTTCGATTAGCGAAATAAAGTTTCAGCGGTCGTGGGAAAATGTTTTCCTTGGATCCAACTGCGCCAATAGTAAATACCTACTAATTAAATGTTGGTCACAACTACATACCAATATTAGCAATAATAATCATTGGTTGGTAGGCAGGTAGGCAACGGTGCATAATAACAACAACAACCAGCCAACTAGCCAACCAGTCAAAAAATAAATGTCGACATTCAGCGCGCAACGACAAGTCCAGCCCCCACCATTGTGCAAATCATAGAAATTTTCATTTTGATTGCAATTCGGCAAAGGGAGAAAATTAATTGCCAGTCAGTCAGTAAGGCTGTGCGCTGCAATGCGAAATGAGAGCCAACTGAAATATTTTGCGCATTGTTGACAATAAAGAAAACATCTACAACAACTACAACAATAACATAAATACATACATACAAATAACAAAGAGACAAGGGACAACAACGACAAAGCAGTGACAGGAACAACAGCAGAATCAGAAATACTACATAGAAACAGCCGCGATAACAGTGACGCCAGTCGAGAAAATGACAACAGCAGCGACAATAACATTGAGCAGTCATACATACATACATATATACATATGTATACTACATCAGTACAGTGCAAGCAATAAAACGGCGTAGTCATTAAAGTGGGCTTGTAAAACAAATAGCACACCAACAACAACAATAATAGTCAATGGCTAAACTGAGCGCCGTGGATGCGCGAAGGAACGGGGAAGGGCTCGCGAGTTCCGAAGTTCCCCCGAATCAAGTTGTTGTTGTTGTGGTTGCTGTCTTTAGGCAAGCGCGCGCGGTATTATCCTCTGGGGCACGATTCGACGAAGCCGACGCTGCCACCTCCCCAAATGCGCGGCGCGTTGCTGCTAACCCAAAATTGAAAGCCTCGTTGGGTGCTGAGCGTTTGTCGGGAACCGCGCGCCATCAACGCAGGAACTGGCGGGCGGCGAACGTAGCGCTTGGCGAGGGCGACAGCAGCGAGTCGTGATCATTTGCTTGTTGCTCAGCTACTTCTGAATTGCCACAAACTTTTGTGTAATGTAACGGTTTAATTAATTATTGCACGTTAAGTCGTCGCGTTGCACGAGCAGCAACAACAATAACAACCGCTGCAACACCAACACCAACATATACATAAATAGCGTACGGCTGTACTTAACGCCGCACATACATACATACCTACTGTCTTACTATCGGAAGCGTCTCCGCGCTTTTTTTCATTTGTGGCAACAGTCGTCGGTTTGTCGTGGCTGCTGCTTTTGCTATTTGCGGCCAAAAAGTTTCTAANGCGCGCTTTTCATTTGTGGCAACAGTTGCCGGTTTGTCGTGGCTGCTGCTTTTGCTATTTGCGGCCAAAAAGTTTCTAATCAATCGCTGGTGGTTGCAGCGCTGCACTGCCATTTGATAGCGAATTTTTTTTTTTTTGGCTTTTTGCTTTTGTGTTTGTATTTGTATTTGTATATTTGCGGCACGTTTTCGCCGATTTGAAAACTTCGTAGTTCTCATGACTCACTGACGCTCTGGTCCGCCGCATTAGCCACACTCGTTAGCTAATTAGGGCAATTTTTTAGCGTTAATCACTGGATGTAGCAAAGAAGCTTACGTAAATATTTTAGAAAGTCTGTAAGGAAAATTTTCGGCAATGCCTATTGGCATCAAAAGTAAAAAATTTTAAATTCCTTTTTTTTGGCATTGGACATTGGCTCGAAAAGCCACTACTAAATATCTGCGAATATACCTACACATGTATGTGTGTGTATCTACATATGTGTGTATGTTTGATTGCGCTTTATTCGCCTCAACACCTCAAAATAACCTAAGCTCTGCGGAATGAATCAAATGTTCACTGGTTGCCTCTTTTTCCATTTCATTTAAAAATGTTTTCCTAACTGTTGAATTTCGATTTGCCACATTTGATTGCATCTATCTAATATCTCACGATGGCCAACTGTCTGTCTGTCTGTTTGCCTTTCTGGCCGCGCCATCGCCACCACCACCGCCACCGTCACCGCCACCGCACCGGCATTTCGTTGGTGGGATGAATGTTGTTGCATGTTGTTCTTTGGCTGAGTGTGGATTAAAAAGTAAATTTGCTGCAAGTACTCGCTACCAAAGTCGACGCGACACACAAACACACACGCGCGCGCGCACATACTGGCCGATATAACACATGAATCAAAAATGTGGTTTCTTATTCCTTTCGATTTTTTTTTATTTTCCAATGAGTCTGCTGTTATTGTGTTCGGTCGCAAACGGAGTTGTTTTCGAGGACTGTGCCAGTATATACCCAATTTGCCAAACGACTTCGTAACGACGCCGTTTCAGACTCGTTCTGCTGAACAATTTGTTCGCCGGTGACATTCGCCAACGACTCGCCGGCAAATTCGCCGTCGGGTGAAAAGCGCAGTTCGCCGGCGGGTCGGAATAACGATTCGCCGGCGAACTGCAAAACGATGCTCAAAATCTTTAACAAATCTAATTTGAAATAGTGACAATGTTTAAAAAAAAAAAACAAAGCATTCCTAAAAATTTCAAACTTTTCAATTTGAATAAAAAAAAATATTTAAAGCCGTTGTATAGCTGGTTAAATTTTAGTGCAATGGAGTACATATTTTGCATGGGAAAAATGAATTCGATTTGACGTCGTTTCGAGTTCACCCAAACAACTTCAACAGCCCGCCGCGGCACAGTGCTTCGACTATACGGAAGCAGGTGGAAATAGAAATACCTAAACTGCAGCGACTTCGCTGAAACTTGACGTGTGCTCTAATTTTACTTAGGAATAGAGAATTATGAAATTTGGTAAAGATGGAATAATTGCCACGCCCTCCACTCTTGTGGGCGGGAACAATTGAATTTCACCCGATTTCGCTGAATTCTTCGTTTGTACTCTCTCTTTTATTAGAAACCATAAATCTAAAATATGGAATAAGGATTGGATGACTATTTATAACGTCCAAAACTCACAAAACATGCTGGCCCAGTCATTAAATGTGATTAAATTTTGGTAAATTTTTGCTTCCTGCTTTTTACACTCTCAGAAAACAAAGGTTATACCTTTAAAATTAAATATTCTCTTTTCTCTCAATGCTTCGTGAGATTTTTCCGTGGTTCGAAAAATTGTACGACTTCGTTTCGACGACTCAACCAATCGATTTCCCCAGACTGACGTCGTAACGACGTCGATTCGAACTAGTCTTCGTCCTATGGAAAATTGGGTATGTACTTGCAACGCGTGTTGTTTAGTTTATGGATTCGTAGTACATACGTATCTATGTATCTGTGAGTACGTATCGTTTAACTACACATTACTGTTGTTGCTGTTGCTGTTACATCGAAGATTTCACAGTCCTTCCGCTGTTTGTTGGATTGCGATTGCCGCTGCCGCTGCTGTTATTGTGTTTTTACTGGCCTTTATTGTGTGTTGTTGCTGTAACCCATTCACTTGGCACCTGGATAATGATAGCATTGTAGATTTGTTTATACTCATTTTTTCCACACTGGCTGTCTGGCCGGCGGTTTGCCTTCCTATTTCACTATTCCTTCATTCTCTTAGCATTTTCTATTATTCTCCGATTTGCCATTTTCGTTGTTGCTATGTTCCGACTCTGGCTCTGGCTCTGGCTCTGGCTCCGACTGCACACGTGTGCGCATGTGAGTGTGTTCTGTGTACTTGCAACACGGTCGTCTCATAATACCTCATCTCAGCGCTTACACAAACACACACACACACACACACACACACTCATGGCTGCTTGCCGTTTCGGTGTGCGCGCACCAAAGCTTTTGCCAGCCAGCAAAGTCCAGCAGGCCCGTGCGCTATGGCCGCCGTGTGAATATCTTTTGCAGGCGAGCTCATATCTCCCCATTGCAACTGCGCCACTATGCCGCACAGCCAGCCATCTGTCTATTCATCTATCTACGACATAGTCGGTCTACCTGTGCCAGTGCCAGAGCCAGAGCCCAGCTCGTTTGTTTGTATCTTTTGCTGATTTAACGCTTTAGTTCGTTGAATTTTATTGCATGAGCGTAACTAACGTTTTAGTGAGGCGCTCCGTGGCCGGCAGAGGAATGCTTAGGCGCAGCGCGGGCAGGTGGTCGGTGGACCACTCAACGACGCAAGTACATACATAGACACACATATTGGCGATCGTGTGGTGGCGTGCTGGCTGGCGTGTAGGTACCCTTTTAGCTTTCGACTTACTTAAGTGGAAAGTTCTTAAGCGCATTTTCAGATTGGCCATACTCCCGCTTAAAGAAGTCGATTTGCAGCCGCCAAGGTTGGCATGACTGGAGCGAGCGCCGCTATGATTCACTGGTTCGCTACGAATGTTAAGCGTACGTTGTATTGTAATTGTATTTTTGCGAAATTATTATTGTTGCTTATGAGTTTTTCGCGAGCTATGGATGAACGGTCTGCCGCGCTCTAAAGCTAAGAGCAATTGCAAAAGATGAGCAAAGTTTTAAACGAAATTAAAATGATGTCGAGTTAAAACACCTGTTTCACATTCCCATCCGTTCATTACGTGAATATTAATTAATAGATGGTACAATGAGAACTCAATTCTTTTCTTCAAATCGCTCGTCTATCGGTTCGCCGACGTTTTGTTATTCTCAACAAAAGTTAACCTTTGCTCGGCGGTCGAATAGGTGTAATTCCACGTGGTCTTCTCAATACCAATATGTATGTAAAAAGTTCGTAGTTTTTCTGAGATTTCTAAAAATTTTCTGCCTGATTGGCTCTGAAATTGTGGCTCATGCCGAATGTGTGGTTGGAAGGCCAACCAGACCAAACCGAGACTGGGTAGAATCATCTGTTCCAGTTATAATGAGGCAATGAGTTTCGCCTTATAAAGCTTTCGAGTACGGTCATGCCAGAACAACAACAAAAACAATAAGGCAAACTGTTATTTACTTCAAATAACATTTCGCCAAACTGTGTGATGGGCAATGTTGTTGCCACATGTTGCATGTGCTGCTTGGCGCATCGGCTATTGTTGCTGTTGCAACAGTATCTATTTATACATATGTATGTAGTTGCGGTCGTGGTGTTACTATTGTTGTAGTTACAACTATCGCACATCTTTCATGGCTAAGTACCTGCGGCAAATTTATTCCCTCACTAACTTGACGTTAAATTAGCAAAGTTCATGCTCGTTCATATGCTATCACAACATTTTCCACACTTCCATTTCTCGAGCACGGGCAGAGAAAGGTAGAGGGGTTTACACGAGCAGTCGTCGTATGGATATGTATGTATGTATGTGCGCCAATGTTGATCTCTGCTTTGCTCGATAACTATGGTGGGCGATTTGATGCGAGGTGGTTCTCGTGAAATCCGAGCGACGAAGAAGGCTGAGAAAAGCTACCGATTTTAGAGCAAACATTGGTTTAAATCAGCGATGGCCAGAAAGAGCTTTTACTCAGAACCCGCCTATACAAAATGTATAAAAAGCTTAAAAGCGCTTTGCCCGCGGGCAAGGCAGCGCCCATAACCGCTTTAGATAAGGCTCAAATTCAGTGAAAGCTCCTCTGAGTAACTTACATATACCCGAATCAACCCTGCTTTCAGAGTAATCTGAATAGTAGAGAAATATTAAAGAATTCGTAAAGACATTATTACGAAGTTTAGGCAGAAAATCGGTAAAGAAATCAAAATATAGCTGTGATGTGAAGTTTTTTCAGAACTTTCTTGAAGAAAAATACAGCGATTTTTTTACGAGTTGGAGTACACCACTGAATATGATTTCCTTTCGTTACAGAATTCGGAACACACTCCCAATACTCTTAAAGGTTTGGAGAAGGGGAAGTGAAAGCTCGCTAATGTTTTTTTTTACCCGGCAAGTAGATAACTAAGCGAAGTTAAAAGTATTCAAAAATTCCTGAATTCTTGTAAAGCACAATTGAAGTGCAGAAGTTTGAAAAGCTCTATCAAAAAAAAAAATGTAAGTTCTTTAGGGCCGGTTGTTTAATGTCTGGCTATCCCGAATCGGAGGTATGTAGAAGTTCCGGTTAAATACAACGACTGCTTTATCGATCACATGTTTAATGCATGATATCGAAAATGTCGATAATTATGGTTAACTGGAGGTTAGTGATAACCGGACATTAAACATTTCCATTCCTAAGTTTTCTCTAAAAGTGTGTGTTTTAGACTTCTTCTTTTAGCACTTAGTACTAACTCTTCCAAAACTACACTTTTTATGTGGTTTAAATTAATTTGATGGCCTCACACCATTTTCCCACTGATTAATCTGTGTATATTTACATACATACATATGTATATGTATAAGTATACCCATCGACTTAGCAAACACTGCTATGCCGACCGTTAAGACATTTTCTATTCGGGTTTCATGTCAGTCACTTAGTTAGTTGCCTCTAGCTGTTGCCTTAATCTCGACGGCTAATTACTTGGGCTGCTGTTTATTAGACTTTTGTGGCAATTACTCATATCAAACTCAATGTTGAGCTGTGCATGCCAGCGTGCGTGCCGGTGTGGGTGTGCATACATAGTATATGTACATATGTATGTATGTATGGGGATGGAGGTGTGAGCCCGCGTGCATGTATCGCTGCTCCGATTATTATTTGTAATATTTAATTTCTGCAGGGCTATCAATTTTACTGGGGCGTTGTAGGTAGTGGCGCAGGCGCAGGCGCATGTGTAGTGTGCTTGCAACGCGTGCGCGCTGCACCGTTGCTTCTGCCGTTTTGTTGTTATTCTGCTTCAAGCACCGCTATGCATTTGCCAGACTGCTTCAAGTTGGCTTCTTGCCGCGCTGTGGTTGTTAAGTTTTTTGTTTGAGTTGTTGCTGTGCGCTAATTACCAGCGACTGGCTCTAGCTGCACTTGTCTGTTTAGCTTTTAATTGTGGCAACATCATTATCAGCCACCATTAGGCACTTAACATGGTTCCCCAGTGCAACTTAGCCGCATTCGTTTGGCACCAGCATCGACATCAAATATTGTGCCTGTGCTCTTGCTGTGGTTTTTTTATTTTATTTCTATTTTTTATTTTTTGAAATTCTTGTAATTATTACGCCAGCGACGAAGCGTGTTATTACCGGCTTTGAAGTGTTTTGTAGTTCACGCTGCTCGTTGACCGAAAAACTTGCTAATACTCGTACATCATTCTGCTAAGTATAAGTGCATACACACACACACACACACACATTCGCGCGCATTCAGCTTGCGTTGGGCGGAAAATTTGCAAAACTACCGAAGATTATACTATCTGCTTATAAAAAAAAACCTCTAACTAAATGATAATTCGGTTTAATGAACGAAAATAACGGGACTCTTTATTTATTTTTGTTGGAACTTTGATAAAATGCTGGCCCATATGATCGGATATAGAATTCGTTGCAATGCTTAGTTAGGAATTCTTAGTCTGAGTCTAGGTTAAGAAATTCTGGGAAGGCGATTTTGAGACAATAACTCAGTTTGTTTCCAACAGGAAGTTTATTAAGTCAAAATCCTCAAAAACGGGTGCCTAATTTCGGCCCAGATTTTTGTTTACTAGAGCATTGATCAAGAAGGTTCCGAAAATCTTTATTTGCACCTATTTGCTTGTACAAACCTCAAGAAGGCCTGAATTATGACGCATTTTCCTTAAGATGCAAAAGCCCAGAGCGTTCTTCCATCGGATGATGTGTTCAAGGTTTTCAAGAAGCGCGTATGCTTACCATATCATTTCCGATCGCTTGTTGACGAACTCGCAAATTACACAGACTGGCAAGAATATCATTTATAGGAAGGCTCGACTATGTATCTTAAACTAGTTGTTTGATAAAATAAGTTTATAGCAAAACAATATTTAAAAAAAAAAGTTTTCAAATTATGAATTAAATCCGGGTTTCTCAAAAATTTCAATTCCTGCGTCACCTATAGGCAAACTTTTTTGTAGAGTTATCTCTTTTCATGTAAGTAATATGTATATATTCCAAACATAGATATATTAAATCCAAACATGGATGCGGGTTTTCAAATTATTCCGATCACCGCGTGTTCTACTTGCTAAATTTTTGTAAGGTTATTTCCTTCAATGTTGGTGAAATACGATTCAAATATGAACCAAAAAGGACTGTAAATTCGGAGTTTTCGAATATCTCGAGTCCTGCACCACCTAGCGAATTAATTCCTCTTTCATATTGCATTGTCATCGGGTTCTGTGCTAGTTTTGAAATTTCAAGGCTATAGCTCATCGGCAAGTTGCTTAAAAATTTGTTGCAAGATATGACCCGACTAAACATACTTATGTACATACATACATAGATACCTTCAAAGCAAGTTAAATCAAAGCTTGTAGAAAGACTAATAATTGCCTTCACCCCTATTGAATACTGTGAAAGCGATAGGGTTATCAAACCAAGTCTCCTAGTTAAATCCTTCGGCAGGACAAACTAATTTTATATGGCTGATTGATATAGGCGGCTCAGCAAATAAGAAAATATACATACATCATTTATAATCTGATTCTTTTAGGAATATGGGGCCAAACTAAAAAATACAGATATTTGTAAACATAAAAGGGATGTTTTTTGGGAATCATAGATTGTGCCATCTACCAAAATTTGCCGAATAAAGAAGCAAAAATTGTTTCTAAAAACTCTAACAATTTCTCAGCTTTATGGCTACTTGCATATCTGTTGATTGCTTTATGCTCATAACTGCTGCAGTTTGTCGAGACGACTTCCATTATTTTATGCCGTGCTTTGTTGTTGCTTATCTTCTTCTCGCCTTATGACAATCTTATGTAGCTGCCGTCTTTGCCTTTTTATTGAACCGATTTTGTTTATTGTTGTGAGTATTTTATTATTGTCAACAAAGCACGACCACTAACAACAACGGCAGCCAGCTCCTCTCAACAATTACCAAAAGTAGGTGAATCTGTCTGACTGGGTGACTGGGTGACTGGCCGCCTGCCACAAGCAAGCAAGCGGTGCGGAACAGCAGCCGTTGCAGACTCCAAATGTGGCATCATCTGCAGCACTCCGAAAAATTGGAGCTGCCAGCAACAATCGGTGCCATTAAATTTTAATTGTACGAAATTTTAATTGTCACTTCGTTGCTTTGCCAATTGAGTGCAGCAGAGGCACACTTGTCAATTTACGATAATTTGTTGCTGTCTGTACTCTTAACTGCTTTCATAAAAGCTGATATTTGCGCGTTTTGTATTTAAGTAACTTTTTTACAGCAATCTTCACCGTTGTTGTTGTTGTTGTTGTTGTTGGCGCTGTGCTCGTTTGTAGCTATTATAACTGCTGTTCATGCCTTTTTTCGTATTTGATTTTATTGTATTTGTTATTGGTGTTACTGGGGTGCGCTGCTAATCATAAATAAATGTTTTCTTGGCGCGTTGGACGCCTTGGCTCGCCTGCCTTCGGTGCGCTTCGCCACGGCCGCGCACTCTGCCGTGCTCTGTTGTTGTCGTTATTGTTGTTGTGGCAGCGCGCGTAATTTCATGCTTTAATTTGTGCGGCGAAGCATTGCAGGCGTTGTTGCATGCGCGCATGCGCGTGCTAAAATATCTGCACTTTCATTAGCGGATCACGGAACGCGGCCCATGGGCCACAAGTACACGTTGCCCGCCGAATGCCCCTCGAAGCCCCCGCAGGCGCCGCGTGCCGTTGCCAAGCCAAGCTCAAAGCAAAGCAGCGCGCCGTTGTGGCATACTCGTGCCGCCCAGGGCCATTACACGCGGTTCTCATGTGCATGGCATGTGTGTGTGTGAGTGCATGTGCAAGTAATCTTCCAGTATCTAAGCTTCATTAATGGAGCTTGTTATAAAAATTCTTCGAAATAAATGCACACAAACGCACGCATGGCATACTGGTATTTGCACAGCTAGTAAATTTAGTTTGAGGAAGTTCAATTAGTTGTTGCGGCAGAACCTTACGTGTTAATTGCTGGCGCGCGGTGCGGCGACAAGAACGCAGCGCACTGCGGAAGAGTTACTCATGGGTTACCGACACTTTTGAGTATTTCCGCAATGCTATTTAACTGTTAAAAAAAAGTGTATCATAAAGTGCTTTTTGCAATTAAAAATAATTATTATTTCAAAACTGACTTTATTTAATTAATAATGGAACCAAAAGGCGGTCAAAAATTGTCAAAAAAAAAAAAGAATTTGGCGCGAATTTTCAAGCAGCCGTGATGCCGCTAATAGAAATGAGCAAAACTCAGATGAATGCGCCGTGGAGTTTTTTGAAGAATGAAAGCAGCAAAGCAAAAGCCAAAATATATTTGCTTCCACCATTATTTGGCTACTCAGCAACGCTGCTGCATCGCCGACGTTCTGCGGGCTTCATCCAAAGCGACCCAGCCTTATCAGCGGCTGATGATCAGCAGCGCCGCTCTTTCGCTTGCAAGCATTTTCAACAGCTTTAGTCCACGCCACTGATCTTTTTATGTTGCTGCTGTTGAGATGTTGCTTTGTCTGTCGGCGCGCGACAGCTTAAATAAACAAATTATAAGGAAATCGCAGCCGATCGTTGTCAGCAATGTCCGGCGTCCTTTCTCGACCTGTTGTGGCTTGTAAAGCTTTCGTAGTTAATATCGCAATGCCCTTCACATTTGGACAAGTTTATTTGTCGCTCTGAGTGATTTTGACAGTTTTATGGCCTCTGCGCGCCATGCTCCGACACACGGTTGGTGGTGGTGATGCAACATGCAACATACATATGTATGTACCTCTGTGGCCATTGTCAGCAGCAACTCGGTGGAAATAACACTTTAACACTTTCCTGTTAACTGCCCGGGTGGTTGACATTAATTGTGGCCAAAATTATCTGCCGATGTACTCATTCGTGGAAGCAAGCTGTAGCGTTAACAATAAAGCGAGTAGACAACATTAAGTGCAACAATGCAACAAACAAGTATCTAATTCTCCCACTCTGCGCAATATGTACGTCTGGAATTATGTCAACAGCAGTAAAACGCTGAAAACGCTTTCCAAGCTGTATCCGTTTAAACATTTACAGTTTTAAAGCGAAACGGCCAGTGAATTACTCTAAACTTGAAACTTCCACAATCGCACTTGCCCCTTGTCCCGCCGCTCCATTGCCGCTTCAAACCATGTTAATGGGCAACTTTATGTACACGTTTCTTGGCTTAACGCCTCCCATAAAATTACCTTTAATGGGATTCAATTAACCAAATGTATCTCACAGATACATTTCAGTCCGGGTACTCGGTTAGCTGACTGACTAGTCGCATGGCTCAGCCAGCCAACCACAACCACTCGCTGCGAGCCATCGTTGACTGGCGCATAGAATTTGCGCGCGTTTATGTTTTTGTGTTTCAATGTTGTTGTCCGATTGAATGTTTCGTGTTGCGCCTGCGCATCAATGTTGCAACATGGCTACACGAATTTACTGTTAAGTGCAGCAACAAACAAAGCGCATTTAGTACGTCGCGAATTGGCGTCTATTGCCACTCAAGTAGTTGAATAGGTATGTTGATGTTGATGCCTGGCGGTCGCCTGCCATTTCGGGTGGCTCTTCATCCTCCTCCGCCCTCGACTGGGCAACTGGTTAAGTGTGCTTAATTTTGTGTCGCCGCGCGTATCTAAACATGTGTATCATGCGGACCTCAGGCGACACCGACGACAACTGACGGCAATGGGCAGGAGCAGCAACAGCAATGCAATTTTCGCTTTTTCTCAAAAGGATTTCATCTAAGCACGTTTTCGTTTGCTGTTGCCGTGTCTGCGATAAAAACGAAGCACAGAAAAGGGCCGGCGATGTGGTTAGCAAGAATGTAGTCTAGTAAAGAACGGTAACAAAAGCAATGTTGAGCTGCAGGGCTGACGAGCTGTTTGTCTACCGATCAAACCGGCCGATTGAGTAGACGTGATGACAGGCGGAATAAAGTCGAATTGAGTAGAAAGTGTGAAGGGAAAATCTCGGGCGTGCAGGGAACTCAGTTTTAAATGGGCCAGCCAACGCCAATAGAAATACATAGCAGGACCAGCCTATTCTGCATTCAATTTTTATTGAAAATTATTACTCAACCAGCGACTCGCACACTCATGCGAACATACCAAGCCGCACCAACACTCAAAGCACATTTTCTCACCATATTTCAAACAATAGTAAATGCTCATAAAATTCCTTTTAAGCTGTAAAATCATCATCAAAATACTAGTGCCCTGTCTCCCACCCTCGGCTTACCTGCTGCCGTCAGCAACAACAGTTCGGCTCTTTGTTTTGTGGCAACGTTTTTGTGTCTGTGGCATGTTGCAAGCATCGCCTATTTTACAACAAGCAAACATAAGTATGTACATATGTACCGCTCGAGTGAGTGTGGAGATATGTGTGTTGTGGCATCAGCTGTTCGAGTTAACTAACTACGTTCGGCTTTCAATAAAGCGCTGGCCCCATATTGCACCACAGCCGACCAAGTGTGAGGGTGTGCGCGGCAGCCAGGCATTTGATGCACACGTACAAACAATAAACGATCCATACGATCGCGCAGCAACGATATTGTTCAAGTCACGACTTTTTTCCAAGCCGCAGTTTCGTTGCGCCTTTTTACTTCCTTGCCACAGCAAATACACCTCAGCGGCCAAGCAGCCAAGCAGCCAGCGATCGCCGCAGCCAGCCAGGCAGCCAAGCACCCTGGACGTCAGGCTGTTTTGTGTTTTTGTTTTTATCTTCTCGTTTCATTTTTCTTGCTCTGCTGCACTTTTGCGCAATATCGCACTGATACGTGCAGCGCTCACTGCCCATATGCGCCCGTATCTCAGCAGCATCTGGAGCTTTGCGCACTCACGCCGCATGCGGTGCTAGCCAGGCCTATTGATGAAGATACCCAGCCGAAGATGAAGATACAGCGCAAAAGAGATCTGCCCTCCGAATAGGCTGAAGGAAGAGGCTGAAGGACGCGCAGGCGAGCTTTGATTTGTGTAGCAGTATGTAATTTTGCTGGCATTAAGCAGCAGATGTGCGGACTAGTTTCTGGATTTCGGCGACTCATTTTCGCACTATAAATCAGCAGATCAATGGAAGACAGCCAAATCAGTTGATGATCTTCATACGACGCTTATCGTAGCGTAGGTGACGCGTGAGAATTGTGAGCGCAGTTACAACTCAATGCCGTGAAACCTTTTCAATGCTCCAAGTACGCAGCTTCCAATAACTTGGACTGGTTTTGGTAGCCCACATCGCCGAGGTCATGCCTGGTTGCCGAGAAACTTCGATCGATATGTTTACCATAGATTTTTACCAGCTCGCACACCCACATTTTCCCAGTTATGTAAATAAATATACGCCCGCATTTTGATGTGTACATGTGTTTGCACTGCCGTGCTCGCTGCCGGCCTGCCTCCGCCATGCCGGGTGGGGTATCAATAACCGCAAAAGGGTGGACCCACGAAATATGTAATGGAGAAACAATTTCGAGCGCGTCCGTCCATCCGTCCCTCCGTCCGTTTATTGAACGGCAGACATGGAAAAGGCTAAAACATGATTTAACGTTTTTATCGCAGCCTGGCTTGGCATTGCAGCAATTGTTTCTGTTTACATTGTTATTGTTGTTGCTGTTATTGCTGTTTCACTGTTATTGCATTTTGAGGGCTGCAACGGCGATTTGTTTATGGACGCGCTTATAAAATGCTGCCGCTTACAACCATATTTGTATTGTATTGTATTTGGCGTTGCTGCAGTGTTGTTGTTGTTGTTGTCGTTGTTGCTGATGCGTTGCACAGTTTGTTCCTCTTGCTGTTGGACGCATCGTTCGCTGTGTTTTGTAGTGTGTGCGCGTGTTGCGTTTCTTTTAGCCGAGTTTAAGCTGGTCAACTGGTCGGTCGGCTGTGACTTTTCATTTCGACGCTATCCAGTTTGATGTGGTTGGTGTTGTTCTATGGCTGCTGCCGCAGTAACTCCACCACTTTTTTATATTTCCAATTGTTTTTTTTCGATTTCGCTTCGCTTTGTTTTGATTCACCGTTTCTCGTCATCCAACTTCTTCGTCTTCTTGTTGGTGGTGTTGTTGTGCGCGCACGCGCATTCGCTTGCTCACTTTGCTATTGGGGCGTGGGGGTTTTTTCCTCATATTTTTGGCAATGCACTGAGCCCTTACTATTGTGGAGTTGTTTGCCAGCTCGCCAGTTGCCACACTCTCCCATGCACACCAAACAGTCACTTACTAAAACTGGTTGCCGGCCAATGCTGCCGTTGCTTCTTGGCGCATCTCGCCCACCAGCGGCAGCACGTTCGCCTCTTTGGCCTGGGAATTTTCTGGCGTGCTTGGCATAAATAGAACATTTCAAGTGTTTTTATTGTTGTTTTTAAGTCGGTTGCCGTTTTAACCGAAAGATGCTGCAAGTACACGGACGGTTTGCCGCCTCGCTTGGCGCACTTAATGTAGTCATATTACGCTTTCGACCAGGCCAAGCGTCTACCTGCAAACAATATCAATTGCGGTCCTATTATGCAATTTCTATGAATTATTTGCAGATTGAATGTTGCCTGGCTCATGCATGTATGTATGTATGTATGGATGCTTAACCACCCAGCAGATAAACTGCCGAGCCTGTAAGTTAATTTTCGTTTTGTCGACGATGGGTTTTTCGACACATTTTTCTTGTCAGGAAAAGACTCGGAAACCGATTCCAATGCTATTCAAAATGAACATGTCGCACCCTAAATCGAGAAACTAAAAATTTTTCAAAATCGATTTTATCCCATAAAAGACTTCACGGACCCTACTTCTACCGCCCTCCAAAATTTATTCTCATTATTATCTTCTTTACCTGGAAAACACTACCAAGACTGTTTTTGTTTTGCTTGCGTTGCGTGCATCGCTTGCAAAGTTTTTTGGTGTTTCCTGAAGTTTTTTCCATTTGAAGTTTTTTGAGTTGTGAAGGGGTTTGATTTAGGATGCGATCTGATCCGGCTGTAGCTGAGCGTTCAAAGGTTTTTGGTATTTTTATTCTATTCGGTAAGTTTCAGAAGATCTCAGGTTCAGTTATCATCTGAGGTAACATATTAATAATACATACATACGATATGTATTACTGAAATAATTGTTATTTATTTATTTATTTCAATAATGGTACTGATCTAACTCAACAATCCGGTGATTTTACATTCAAGTGTTAAATGTTATGATTAAATGGTTAAACTTATTATTTTGTTGTTATTGTTGTTGCATCGGCTTCTTAGTCCTACCGCTGGGTTAAGCCATATGGATAGGGGTGTTAGTCTCGAGTTGTGGAGTGACTCTTCGCTTACTGGGCACTGGTTGATCGCATCTGCATCTGACCTGCTTAGTTAAGAATTTAGCCTCTTCCAGTAAGCAGTATTTTCTATGTTTCCCAACTCTGAACAAGCATCTGCGAAGTGCAGAATAAAATCGAATTCTAACAAAGAAATTAATCCGAAAAACAACGTAAAGCACATATCTGAATACTTAGCACTTTCTTTCCCTTTCTGCACAGTGCGCAGACGTGTCCGAAAAACTTTTAGAAATTGAATCAGTAAATGAATTGATCATCCGGATTTTAGCCGCAATTCTGTCCATTTTCGAACAGGTTTAGGGTTATTTTGCTGACTGGGAGGCGAGTCACAGAGGATGCGCATACTTGCATACAAAGTGAATGCATATTGAAGCCGTTTATAAAAGGTCGATATTGAGCTCCGTATTTAAACGAAAAATATTCATTTTCTTAGTATTATCTCAAAAGATCTGTGGACGTTTTTAAGAATCGAGTACTTACAACATTCGGTATCNGAGTGAATGCATATTGAAGCCGTTTATAAAAGGTCGATATTGAGCTCCGTATTTAAACGAAAAATATTCATTTTCTTAGTATTATCTCAAAGATCTGTGGACGTTTTTAAGAATCGAGTACTTACAACATTCGGTATCGATGCGGCCCGTACACTAGAATTAAATAATTGATATCGCTTTTTGACTCGCTCACAGCGCTCTGTGCTAACCCTTAGGGAATTGAGAAGTCACCTAACTTAGTTTCTCAAGTCTATGCGCTGGGTTTCTAAGTTAAATAAAACTATAAATTCAAGAAAGTAGTACACTTTGAAAAGAACTGTTTTTGCTGGCCTAAACAATTGAGTTGTTGCGTCTTGAGTTACATACTCGCTGATGGAAGGCAAACACCAAAGGTGGGAGCGGGCAGCTCGTTGTATTTGAAAAGTGTTTGATTACACGCTGCACTGATTGCAGTGCATTTCTTGGATTTTGCGCAAAGCTTTGCTCATTTGCCACGCTGGCTTATGGCTAATGGCTGCCAGGAAACCACAAAAGCGCTCAGGCACACAAACACTCAGGTACACACACACAAAAATGGAAGCGCGTATGCACACATAATGCTCGTCATTTTTTCCTTTACATTTGCTTAATCGTCTTTCGTTTTCTCAACTTTACTTTGCCCACAACGTCTAAATCCTTGAGTAACTCTCAGCAAAATGGCTGGTGGAAAGGAAGGACGATTTGTGTCTCATTTTTCAAGGCGTTTTTCTGCAGTTTTGTTCGATTTTTGTTGCAATGCCTTAAGCGGCTTGGAGCGAAAATTGTAGAGCTTCCACTAAATGCAATTCACATGCACATTTTGAGCTTAAAAGGCAGACGGAGGACTTTTCCTGCAATAATCTCTCGCGCGGTCCGTAAATCCGTTGTGTACGTGCATGTGTGTGTGTGTGTGTGTGGGGGTGTATGTGTAGTGAGAGTAAGCCGCTTGTGCCGTCTGACACAGGTGAACTCAATGGCTGATTTTTGCCCTCTCTTGCACTTCTTTTTTGGCTTTGCTTTTGCAATCAGATATTTTTGGGACTAAGCCAAAAAAAACAAAACAGAGTAAAATTTGTTTATGGGAGTTTTTGTTTTCTCCGCTAGCCTTGCTTTCAGCGAGCATTTTGAATATTGATTTTTGCTGGATTTTTGTGGGCTTTCCTCTAATTTTTCTACATATTTCTTTCAGGCTGCAAATCNAAAAACAGAGTAAAATTTGTTTATGGGAGTTTTTGTTTTCTCCGCTAGCCTTGCTTTCAGCGAGCATTTTGAATATTGATTTTTGCTGGATTATTGTGGGCTTTCCTCTAATTTTTCTACATATTTCTTTCAGGCTGCAAATCGTTCTTCAAGCGCTCGGTGCGGCGCAACCTAACTTACTCATGTCGGGGGAGCAGGAATTGCCCGATCGATCAACATCATCGCAACCAATGCCAATATTGCCGTTTAAGAAAGTGCCTGAAAATGGGAATGCGACGAGAAGGTAAGCGAGAAAAATTTTTACCTTTCTTTAATTGTATTATACATACATACATACATATTTACATGTACAATATATGTATGTATGTATGTGCAATATTTGTTGATTGTTGTGAATAATTGAAAATTAATGTGTGCAGAATTTGAAATTTCTATATACACGTACAAACGTACAAAGCTTCCGCTCAACTATTAAATAAGAATGACAAAGCAGCAACAAATCAACAACATTCGGTTGAAAAGGGTCAATTAAAAGTCAAATATAGAGGCTGAGGCTGAGTGAGCGCCCAAATGACTGAATGATTAAATGAAATCGAAGCGAATTTAGCTACAAATGTTCGTGCCAAATGATTGCTCGAGAGGAAAAAATGCTCTCGTTAGAAATAAGAGTGTCTGTGCAGAATCGGAGAAGAGGAGATCAAAAACACATCGCATCGAAACGGAAGTGTGCGCTCCTCAGAATAATAAAATAAACAAAGCAATTAAAAATAAAATAAATTTTATTCGAAGCTCGAGAACCTTTGCAATGTCGAGGCATCTGTGCACCGTCGGCGGCTACATTCTATGCGGTTCAGTGGTGACACTAGTCACTCGCAAATGACCGACAGACAGGGTTTCGTTGGGTATTCAATAGGTGACAAGTACTACACTGCCACAGCCGCATGTAGCCGAGCCAACAGGTCTGATCTTCAAAGAACCTAAGCTAAATATAGATGGCGAAAAATAGCAGCAGCCATTAACGTCTAGATTGGTTTTGCCGAAATACTTTGCACGCCAGCATGCGGCTATACATATATACACACATACATATACGCAAAAATATATACCAAAGCAAATATTGGCGTTAACTATTTTCTGCGCGAATTCACTTTAAAAAACTTGCAAGGACTTTCAATAGGCGCATAAAGGATAAGAGGATGCGCGTTTGGGGAAGCGTAAGCGCCTAAGCCGCTTATGCAAAACAATTACGTACATATGTATATACATATGCTCGTACCTTTGAGTGTGGCAAAGTTCTATGGTGAGAAGCATTGCCTTTTCTGCTGTGCCAAGTGGTAGCTCTTTACTGCAAGAAAATGTTGCCGGTTGCATTGCTCCGTAAAAGAAAAGTTACAAGTAATATAACCTTTCTAAATTTTTTCGATTTCAGTCACATATCACACATTTGCTGCAAGTGTGTCATAATCCAAAAAATCAAAAATCCGCGAAAAACGGCTTTGAAGATATGAATCTATCTGTTTTCTGTAATTCTTTGACTAATAACAATTATATTCAACAATTTTATTGACCTTGAGGCCGTTTTTAATGAAAATGTTTGTGGAAAAAAACAAAAATTTACATTTGGGTAGAAGTTTTGAATTTACATCCATACATATAGCATTGGTAATCGGTGCAAATATGCAATTTTTACACATTTTCTGCATACTTAGCTAAATTTTTAATTTTTTGGATTATGCCACTCTTACCTACAGCAAATGTGCGCTATGTATTTACTACGCTTTTTGCTATTTTCTGCCACCTTTCCATTAGCCGCCAAATTTCCAATTCATGTTTATGAAGAAATTCCATTCCAGTCATCTTTTCTACTGTTGAACACAGGCCCTTTGATACAGAACAAGTCCCCCCCTTCTAATCCAAGAATAGTAAATCCTAGTTGAACTGCAAGTAGGCATTTTAAATATTTTCAAAGCAACACTTTTTTCTATATTTTAATTTTGTTGAGGAATTTTGTTAAGAAATATGCGAACTGCATGGTTTCAGAAAAGCCGCCTTTACTCCACAACTTCGACGAGAACAAGGTAATTTCGAAAAGAAAAAAACACTTTTTGTAAGCCTCTACGTTCTGTATTCCAAAAATCCGCATAAAAACGAATGTTTTTGCTCTTTGGGCAGCCGCTGCTTTGCGCTTTAGCAATTTGGGCCAGCAATGCGCACAAGAATTTAGTTATAATAAAGAGTTTAATTGATACAGTGCTTTTAACTATCGATAAATCCACTCAAAAACCAATGAAATTTGTAACAAAATGTGCATTTAGCCAAGTTGTTAAATTCAATTCTAGAATCATTACATCAAATGCACAGCGAGGCTCAACTAAACAGATACCACCTGGCCGAAAATTACAACAAAAAGCAGACAATCGCTTGCGACCACTTCATCTCGCGCATAGTTTTTGCTCAAATGTAACAAATTAATCGCACTAACTTGCGCAAAAACTCCGGCATGCCGTTATGTACATATGTATGTTAAGTATAGTATGTATGTAATTTTTAATCTGCGATTGTGCATAAAAAACGCATACATATGTAGATATGTACATGCAATTACGAGATATTTCTGTAATGTCCATAAAAAAATGCAACATTTCAATGAAGCTGCACATAGCCGATTCACGCAGAGTAGTGCTAATTCGGAGCTTTTATGTACATGCATAAGTATATCTATGTACATATGTATGTATGTATCTATGATCATGTTTAGTATGAACAATTGTATGTATCTATGTATGTAGCTACTTGATGGTTCTAACTTTTGTCACGCTTCCGTTTGAATTGCAGCGCATTTTTTGGCGTGCAGCTGTTGTAGAGAAGAAACATAAAATACTACGATCTGCGGGTGTCGTAATTAACCATCATAAAAGTGGAGAAACACTAGTGTACCCATCCAGCACCAGAAACCCCGTAAGAAAGCTGGTACAGTTAGTTTCTTCCGGAAACACCTATTCCGATCAGTCGATCTAAGTATATATGTATGTTTTTTTTTGCGATTAGGAAGCATCGAACTAAACCTCCTAACGTCCAAGTACCGATCACCCCGGCACAACCGTCAAGTATTTCGCCGGGAGGCGGTTTGAATAATAGGCCTGCACCTTCGTTCCAGTCGGTTGTACTGAGTTCCAGGCTACACCTACATATTTAGTAGGATTTTTCACGTCTTATTTAAAGAGAAATGCTGGAATTGCATTGAGCAGACTTACCGAAGAAACGAGTTTTAAGTCGTTTACGTATTTACAAATTGTTACGTTATTTAAATAAGCTTAAAATTGGCAAAATTTGCATTCAGGTGCCCTAATTCCGATGTTTATATAACATTCTAATAATTTAAAGCATTTTCTTCGGAGTATGCTTAAAGTGTTCTTAGATATTGGGTGTAGTTCTGTTGCTATTGAAATCAGGTGATCTCAGTCGCGAGGTATTTTTGGGAAACCACTGAATCTTTATTCTCTTGTGATACAAGGATTCAAGAAAGCGAAAAAAACGAGACCCAAAATTATCAATAAATGCTGACCTGTGGAATTTTTTTTTTCGGTCAAGCTTCACAGCAACAACAGCTGCTTCTTGTCAATCAACTGCCTGCGTTAGCCGGAGCTGCCACCTGTTGTTACCTGCTGTCGCAATCGTTGTCAACTGACAGCGGGAATTGCAAAATCAATTATGAAATAAATACATCAATTTGCGTGCAAGTGTGACGGAGTTCAATGTTTGTGCAAAAACTTGAGAAACGAACAAACTGGAATTCCTAAATTCCATGCCGATTCATAATTAATACGGCAATGCGTTTGTCCCATAGGCTTAGTGCTGTTTAATTTCTACTCAAAACGCGAAACAATTAATTTTTGTTAGATTAGCTGCTTAGTTTTGACGCGGAATTCAGCCGTCAGCTGTCACTCCGATGCCTACATTGTTTGACAATTGTGTTGTCACATTTGACAGCCAAGCAACTTACTCTGCCGCTGACGGTAAAAATTCATAGATAGATACATATGTATGTGCATATGTACGTATGTGCTACAACTGTAAATATTGCACACATTAATGTGTAAATATTTAGGTATCTGCATTGCCATTGGCATTCATACGAGCCGCTCAACGTGCTTTTAATACTTACGAGTAATTGTTTGCCATTAAAAGTCAACGTGGTGCCTTATTATGACTTTTTTTGTTTTCAAAATTCCCATTTTCGCCTCGACAGCGCTGTGCTAATATTAACAATTTTCTTTTGCATGTATTGGTTATTAATTTTCGTTTGCTTCCTAAACACAAAACATCAACGTGAACGAGTTATGTAAGTGCGAGCAGCAGTTTGGCTCTAAACTCGCTTACTTTGGCGACGTCACCATGGCTTAGTGAATTTGTCTAATCGACCAGCATCGAAAGCAGTCAGTTTTGCTTTGGCAGTGGCCCACAGTAATTAGCCAGCTGTCATTGTCTATCGCAGCCTTTGTCAATCAAATACACTGGGAAAAGGAATAAAGACAATATCAGACAAAATCAGACAAATGCGGACATGACGAAAATGCGTAAGCGAATAATTTTAAAGTTAAATGAGAAACCTGTGGTGGAAAAAGCTCAGCAAGTCCTCGAAGTCAAGCTCAAGTTCGCATACTAAATATGTTTATGATTCAAAAAACAATACAACGGATTGCGATTGGCTACAGCTAGCTGGCCAATAAATCTAGAAATAAATCCAGTTGAGAAGGATATTCATTCATACGTATGTATACAGCTTTCAGCTTTTGGTCTCGACGGAAAGTAACTTGCTGATACACTAAGGGCCGGTTGTTCAATGTATGATTAGCACTAATCGGAGGTAGAAGCTCCGGTTAAGCACAACTACTGCTTTATCGATCACATGTTACATGCATGATGTCGAAAT
This sequence comes from Rhagoletis zephyria, assembly GCF_001687245.7. Taxonomy (NCBI): domain Eukaryota; kingdom Metazoa; phylum Arthropoda; class Insecta; order Diptera; family Tephritidae; genus Rhagoletis; species Rhagoletis zephyria. The sequence continues at coordinate 74,850 of NW_016158265.1, read as the reverse complement.
CGTCGATAGTGTAGTGGTAGTGATAACCAGACATTGAACAACCGGCCCTAATAGTTAACACTAATTTCCGGTTAAACATTGTTATCGACGTATTCGACTCCATACATATAACAGGGAGTCGGTAACGTCGATAACGATGTTTAACCAGAGATTAGCGTTAACCAGACATTGAGTAACCGGCCCTAAATCGGATTATTTCGAATCAAATAGAAATTTTTACATCTCCCGATTACCACAAGTTGCACATTTTCTCTAAGCTGGGATTTACCATAAACAATTCAGTTGAGTTTATTTTTCGCTCAGTGCCTGTTCGATCGTCGACAATTGGTGTCAAATTCGGAATTATTGCAATCGTTGGTTAACATTTACTCAAATATTTACAAGAGCTTTTAAAAATGTTGAATTAGCTGCAGCCAAATCTGTTGTAATTATGAAGCTAGTTGGAACGCTTAAAATACCTGTTCCAAAGGCAATAATTAATAGATGTGCCATTCCAAGCACATATGCAGATAAAAACATGCTTTAATATTTGTAGATTACATATTTGCCACATAATGTATGTATGAATGCTACGGTTGCCAGACGTACTGATTTTATCAGTACAGTACTGATTTTTCAACTCTCGTACTGATTTTATTCGTTTCTTCAATCAGTACGCTGATATCCTGATTTTTTTTTAAATTTGTACTGATTTTTACTGAATTTGCAATTATGAGAATATGAATGTATCGGTGGCTGAGTGGATTGCCACCTATCTCAGCAACCAGTTCGACAACACCCTATCTCAGAAAATTTCTTAACAACGCTATATCTCAGAAAACTTTTCATAAACGCCTTACTTCAGAACTTGATTGAAAGGCGCCCTATGTCAGAATTTGGTTAAAGAATGCCCTATCTCAGCTACCTATTCAAAAGCACCCCATCTCAGCTTATTTTCAATGCATTTTCGTTTGAGATAGGGCGTTTTTGAAACGAATTGTGAGATAGGATGTTTTACAATCAAACTCTGAAGTAGGGCGTTCTTGAAAAGTTTTATGAGATATGGCGTTTTTGAACTGGCTGCCGAGATGGTAGTTATCTCGAAAATAACTTTCAATTTGCCTACAACATACAATTATTTTTTCTCAATTTACTGACGTTGTAAAAGAGTTTTGCTTACAAGACATCGAGTTAGATACTCTGTTTAGCGAATTCTTAGCCTTTCGAAGTTTTTTTGCGCAGTTGAAACAAGTAGATAATTTATACCATGAGGAAATATGGAGAACTCTTTAAATAGTGGCGCGTTTCGCAGTTTGAAAACACATACAATTTAGTTCTTCTCAATACTATACTCAAACGATGTAACTGAGAGGATTTTAAGTATAACGCTTGCTTCCTGGCGCAAAGCGAGAAACTGACTTCTAATTAAAATTTCTGAAATTGAACTCCAAATTAAAAGTAATTTTAAAATGTGTTGTAAAGAATTCTTTGGCTATTCAAATATGTCATGCATATTAAATATTAATAAACTATTAAAATTAATTACTTTAATTAAGTTTTTATGATATACTTTTTATTTATATATACAAATATTGTTAAAAAAAAATTAAAGTATTTTCTGTTACATAAGAATGTACATACATTCAAAATGTTGCTTTGAATAAAAGTCGACTGAAAAGTACTGACTTTTATAGCATGAAAAAGTCGAATGGCGTTTCTACAAAATATTTGGCCTTCTCATTGCCCTCTTCTTAGCAGGTATTTGTGCGTAGAGGGCAAAGAGAAGGTAACATTTTTCGTTAGAAACGAAAACGCCATAAGGTACTGATTTGGCGCAAAAAAAAATCTGGCAACCCTAATGTATGCGCATATGTACTTAAACCAATTTGGGTTACAATCGATAGTAATTTGTTGGGTACCCAAGCGCGGCACTGAATGACAGGAATGTTAACTCAAACTGAGCAGCCGTGTGGCCAAGCAGCCAAGTCGCGGCGTTGTAATTAAGCCACAGTAATTGTTGTTAAAAATCATTTAAATATACACACATACACGCACACCTCCTTAACTTCGTAGTTAAACATGCTATAAAAAATGTTGTACATTAAAAGCCAACTATTGATGCTATAGCATAGATGCGGTTAGGACATACGCAATTTATCGCATACATATATTTCTAGTAGCTGGGTAAATATTATTTCCTACATGAGTGTACATGTGCATGTACATTAGACTGCATCACTCGCCATACAAAAAAAAAAATATAAAAAATCGGTACTATTATCCTGTTAATCTATTATATTTTAAGACCTACACCAAAATATTTCGGAAAAGTATTAAGATTTACGTGAGCTGGACCGATTTGGAAATACCTCCAAAAATTTAGTTTTTGATGAATAAAAATAGTTTTTTCAAAGTATTTTTTGAAAAAAATCACCTCAGATGCCAAATCAGTTTAAGCTTAAAAAATTGCATAAAAACATAAAAAAAAACAGACTTTGTTGCTTTTTCAATTTTTCCTAATAAACAATCGTGGTACAAAGCTCAATAAAAATATTAAAAAAAAAATAAAAAAAAAACATTTCAACGGAATCATAATGAGACTTTGATGCCGTTTTTGAACATTTATCAAAGATTGGATTAAGAAAAAATTTAATAAGTCAGCCAAAACCTTACCGATTTGAACATGTAATGTATCATTGGAAAGGTGTTTTCTCACCCTTTTTGCACATATCTAAGTATGAAAAAGAAAGGTAAGATAAACGAGCGTAATTCCAAGTTGAATTAAGATGTGTTGATATTTGAAAAGGGAAAATTAGGTACGTGAATGAGTTTTTTTGTAAAGAAAAGGAAAGGGTGATGGTTATGACTCCGTTGAAAGATTTTTTTTTTAATTTTTATGCAGATTTTTTAAGCTTGAACCGTTTGGTCACCTGAGGGGATTTTCAAAAAAATCCTTTAAGAAACAATTTTTATTCATAAAAAACTTCATTTTTTTTGAAGGAATTTTCAAATCATTCCAGCTCACGTAAATATTAATATTTTCCGAAATATTTTCGTGGAAGTCTTCAAATATAATAAATTTTGTAATCCCAGCGAAAAAAACGAAATTTTTTTGGTGATGCACTCTAATGTACATACATATGTATGCAAGCATTTGTAGTTGTGTGTGTGCGTTTTAAATGGCTAGCTGAGAAATATGACCACTTAAGTGGTCATATAAACCGCATTAATGACATATTACTGCCAAGTGCTTGGCTCGTTGTGCTTGCCATTCGCAATTTTCGCCTGCTTGCGGCGTAGTTGTTGCTGTTGTTGTTGTTGTTGTTGCTTTTACAATACCTGTTAAGGTGTCATGTAAACTTTGTACCGGCGCGACCACGTTTTGGCACTGACATTCGAAATGGTCGAATGTCAAAAGTGTTTAAGAAAAGAGTTCAACACCTTTTCCACCACTCAGCTGTTTCTCATCAGAAAATCTGGTCGTTTTTTTTTTCTTTATTTGAAATTTTGAGAAAATAGGTAGTTTAACGTGCATTAATTCATCATTACATATCCATATGTATGTTTGTACGTATGTATNTGGACTAAAAAACTGGTTCAACACCGATTCGGTTGTCCTCTGGCCTTCGTATCGCTGGTGAAATATCGTGAGAACGTTTCCAACAAATTGAAATGACAACATTTTTCGGCATAAAACACCCTTTTATCAAAGCGTAAAAACAACTTATCAAAAGCTCAAAGCAAGAAATGTACTTTTCTCTTAAAAAAACTAGAAAAAAAAAATACGTAACAAATGGAAAGCAAGAGGGGAAAAACTGGACAGAGGGCAAGTTTTTGGCGACCCAATGTGAGAAACGGTCAACAAGTTTAAGGTTCAGCGCCGAAGTTGCTTCGGTGGTAGGTTAATATAATTAAATTGTTGTGTCAATTGTTGCAACGAAAGACTGGCGCACATATATACGCACATACACACACTTGCAGAATTTGCAGGTATGCGCAAAGAATCATAAGTACGGAGGAAAATGTACAACTACAAGATACAAAAAGGTACGCGTTGCAAGCAAAACTAGTTCGACACAACAAAAAAAAAAAACAAAAAAAAACACAAGTAATACACATAAAAACAACTTGTTGTGCCATCGTTTACATTTTACGTAGATTTTTGTCAAGAAATTTATTTAGCGGAAAATCCGTACACATATTTTAAGCATTTTTGATGACAACTCTTACAGCCAGTTTCACCAAATTATTTAAGTGAAAATTTTCGAATTTTCGGTTTCATCAATCAATTTTAATTTTGATTTAAGTGACCTATGTTAAATAAAAGTTAAATCAGAACAACCACACTCAGAGGTGTCACACGTTTAATNAAAGTTGCTTCGGTGGTAGGTTAATATAATTAAATTGTTGTGTCAATTGTTGCAACTAAAGACTGGCGCACATATTTACACACATACACACACTTGCAAAATGTGCAGGTATGCGCAAACAATCATAAGTACGGAGGAAAATGTACAACTACAAGATACAAAAAGGTACGCATTGCAAGCAAAACTAGTTCGACACAATAAAAAAAAAAAACAAAAAAAAACACAAGTAATACACATAAAAACAACTTGTTGTGCCATCGTTTACATTTTACGTAGATTTTTGTCAAGAAATTTATTTAGCGGAAAATCCGTTCACATATTTTAAGTATTTTTGATGACAACTCTTAGTAAATATTAGAAAGCTTATGGGGCATTGATACGAAGCATATGTGTTTGTATGTATGTATGTATGTAGCTGTGAAACGTTACGCCTTCTAAGCCTAAAAACATTTGTACAACCCAAGGTACATTGAACAGGTAGTATCAGTAGAGCAGCTGATTTGATTTATTTTCAAATTATTTGGTCTCGAAAATGTCAAATATTTTTAATTTTTTCTCACAAAAATTCTGAATTGTTAAAATCCATTTGCATGTGAAACCTTTTTCCATACAAAACAAGCGATTGAATAGCAGCTTTTGGAACGTTCGCCCAANTAAATATTAGAAAGCTTATGGGGCATTGATACGAAGCATGTGTGTTTGTATGTATGTATGTAGCTGTGAAGCGTTACGCCTCTAAGCCTAAAAGTATTTGTACAACCTCAACATATCAGATGCTGTAATTGGTGTTTGAAAGAAAACAAAAAAACAAAAAAACACTGCGCGCACTTCAGCAACTCCAAATTAATTTATGTAATCAAACACTTCAACACGCTCTTTAATAACCAAAATGCCACTCGAAGTTCTCCCGTCGTCATCGTTTGTATATCGCAGAAGTGCTCGAGTAGCTGCTACTTGACATCGCAATTTATCGCATGTCACGCATCCATGACCCTGCTGCGGAGGAGGCCAGCAGCCAGCAACAAAGCAGCGAAGATGAAGCAATGACAAGGACTTGAACACGTGCCGAACGCGGCAAGAATTCGATAAGTATGAGTGTAGATGGGCTAAAATTAAGCGGACGGGATAGTACGAATTAAAAAAAAAGAAAAGTGAACAATCACAAAAGAGGCCATAAAATAGCTGACTGAAAGCGTAGAGCGATCGGTGCGCTTGACGCTTATGCGGGTTTAAGAAATGCATAACTTGTCGGTATGTATGAAATGTAGTATGGCTGCTGCTTAGCAACAACTTACTGACTGATATATTTTATGCAAAAATTTTCGTCACTGCAGTCTGTTCTTTACGCCAGGAAATTGGTCGCCNGCCCTTGTAAAGGATGGATCAATGCTTCGAGAAGCAAACAAATTTACTAGGAAAGAAAGTTGCAACAATTTTTATTTTTTCCAATTTCAATTTTTTATTTTTTATAATTTTTTGTATTTCACATGGCACGCTTTGATTTAGAAGAAAAAATTCAGAACAGTTTTTGACACTTTCGATACCAGAAGCAACAACAAAATACACGCAAATGTTGTTTTTGCTCTACTGATACTACCTGTTTAATGTGCCTTGGTACAACCGCAACATATCAGATGCTGCTGTAATTGGTGTTTGAAAGAAAACAAAAAAAAAAAAAACACTGCGCACACTTCAGCAACTCCAAATTAATTTATGTAATCAAACACTTCAACACGCTCTTCAATAACCAAAATGCCACTCGAAGTTCTCCCGTCGTCATCGTTTGTATATCGCAGAAGTGCTCGAGTAGCTGCTACTTGACATCGCAATTTATCGCATGTCACGCATCCATGACCCTGCTGCGGAGGAGGCCAGCAGCCAGCAACAAAGCAGCGAAGATGAAGCAATGACAAGGACTTGAACACGTGCCGAACGCGGCAAGAATTCGATAAGTATGAGTGTAGATGGGCTAAAATTAAGCGGACGGGATAGTACGAATTAAAAAAAAAGAAAAGTGAACAATCACAAAAGAGGCCATAAAATAGCTGACTGAAAGCGTAGAGCGATCGGTGCGCTTGACGCTTATGCGGGTTTAAGAAATGCATAACTTGTCGGTATGTATGAAATGTAGTATGGCTGCTGCTTAGCAACAACTTACTGACTGATATATTTTATGCAAAAATTTTCGTCACTGCAGTCTGTTCTTTACGCCAGGAAATTGGTCGCCGCCGCTTCTTTTAACTTCTTTATTTGCTAAACACATAAAATTTCCTTTTGTTTCCATTGATTCTTTCCGCTGCTTTTTCACATTTTGATCCCGGTAATCGTCGCTGTTGATCGCAATGAACTTATGGCAATAGTGAGTTAGTGAGCGACGGAGCCACTCAGCTACTCAGCGCAGCGGGAAGAAGCCAGCGAGATCAGGAATCAAAACTTTTTTCACAGAACAGCTTGAGTTGTGCTGTGCGCAGCAGACGCTTTGGCGCGAGTTGTTTGTTTTTTCTGCGCCTCGCTTTCGGATTCAAACAAAAAAAAAAACAGCAGAGGACCAAGACCCAAAACACTTCACATAAGACCCCTTTCAGACACGTCAACTCTTGCTTTCGCGTCTGCTCGGTTTGTAGGCGAAATAGCAGACTTGAAAGCTAGACTTGACGTGTCTGAAAGGGGTCTAAGTAGATATTTGCATAAAAGCATAAACCGCACAGCATCAGCTTAAGCATGTACATGCATTTATACATATATGTATACATACATACATACTCACTAGGCAACGTCGCAGCGACTTACAGCGTGAGGATCAAAAGATTGTGGTTCCGGTCACAAAGCGCGGCGACAATGGCGCACAAAGGCCAGAAAGGTGCCAAAAAGGCAACCGAATGCTACTTTCCCAGGCTCATTAATAACTTAATGTCCGGCCAGCTAATAGTGGACAGTTGCAGTGGTCAGCCGACCGATACGTATGCATATATGCATGTATGTGTGTTTGTGTGCATGGTGAAACTAGTTTGCATGTCCAGTTGTCCTGTCGGCAGAAATCTACCTGAGACTGTCACTTGGCTCTGCCGCGGCGTAGAGGACAGACAACAGCTGTGGCGCACTCGCTCCCTTCTTCGCATACCAGAAAAACGCTGAAGAGCAAAAGCAAAAGGAACGTGGAGGAACGAAGAGTTTAAATCAAAACACAATTACGTAAATGCATTGTCCAAATAATTGCCGATCGAAATTTTTCACATTTTCGTCAGCGCGCAAACTATCGTCGCGAAGGAAGTGAGAGGCTTGGGTGAAGCGGGGTCGTAAAGAGCTATGCAGAGGGAATAAACGGCGAACTGACCAAAACAAAATCTGAATAAAGAACAAATAATTCACTTTGCTGCTTTCTTTCCTTGGAAACTATACGCAAATGTGTGTCTTCAAGCGATTTCGGTGCACAAAAACTGGTCAAACCCGCTTCGTCCACCCTTAGATGAACAGACATTTGCAAAGACAATTTTTAATTGCCATAAATAAAAGCAAACGGCTCATGAAGGGGCCGAAAGTGACCAGCGCGGCACTGACCACTGCTCAGCTAGAGCCGCATGTGCCGCCGCTAGATTCACCAAAAGTTTCAAGAAAAATTACTTAAATATCGGAAAGAGAGCAAAAATATGCAGATCAAGAAACTAAATGACGCTGCAGGAAATGAGTGACTGTTTCAACGAGTGGAGATCGTTGCAGTTCGAACAAAAAATTAACTCAAAATTTGCGCTCACTCGTGAGTAATGCGTACGATCGCGTGCAATATGGAAAAGTAAACATTGGCAAATCAATTACATAAATAAAAAGTAAAATGCAAATAGTAAAACAGTTTTCACTTACCTTGCATATGTACATAGATATGTATGTAAGAACGAGTGCCTCTATTGCTTTAATCTTCTTTGGATTTCCTAATCTTCCCACAGACACCTCAGGCACCATTGTTCTCCGCTTTATTTATTTCCTCGCATTTCTGCCCATTTTTCGCAGATTTCTACAAATGATAATAGTCCGCATATTACTTCACTTGAATTGTGGGTGCGTATAAAGTTTATAAATGCATTCATTCTGCATACGTGTGTGAACACTTACTTACATATGTATGAATGTATGCACATTAGAGTAGAACTTATTTGGAAATTTGTTAAAATTCTTGGTATTACCCTCTGGAAATATACGAAAAGAGTTTTAGACGAATATAAAAACTTTAGAAGCGGCTCACATCCCGTGAAATGTGGAAAAATTATAATTGCTCATTCACAGGTAATAATGCCAATTGACTTTATTTCCCACCAGTATGCGAAATAGTGTCAATTGACCTTATTTCCGTTGACTTTGTTACCTGTCACATAGTAGAACCAGAAATTTTAATTAAAAAATGTGTTTATTGTATCCTAGCGGAAGAAAATGAGCATTTTTTTGTAACATATTCTAGACTGACTCTTTTGCAGATATGAGGTTAACGCAAAACCAGGACGATATGTAACCGCGTCTGAGAAAAGGATGATACAGATCAAAAATCGAAATTCGGTTAATGGCGGTCTCTCATAGTTTGAGGTGTTAAAGAAGCAATGCGATTAATTCCTAGTGAAAAATATTGCAATTGTTTAAACAAATCAAATTTTTTTCTATTGATTTCTTTTTCATTGAAAATATACTATATAGACCAATTTAAGCCAAAAATCACTCTGGCTATTTTTGTTTAGACTCAAAAATAAAGATATTATATAGAAACTTTAAAAGCCTTTTTCTCGGAAAGGTGATTTTGATCGATATCGCCCTTTTTTCAGACATATCTAATCAAATATGCTTGCATTTCAGTGTTTTAGCTTTCCAAAGAGCATAAAATCATAAAAATCGCCCCCGCCTAATAAATTATAAAAAAAAATTGCCACACATTCATACACATACAAAGTTGCCATAAGCGTTACTTGGCGCTATTTCCCGGGGCAAGGTGCCCTCGAACATAAGAATGGTGTAGTTGTGCCTGTTTCACTCATCCTCAAACTACCTTGATGAGTCCTAGCTTTTTCAATAAACACTTTTTATTAGCTGCTTTAACAAAGTTTTCTTCTTAGGCACTTTTGCTAATATTCTTTTTTTTTACACTGAGGACCGTTTTCTGAAGTACGTTTTAAAATTTATCCGCCCTTTAAAGACAAATTTTTTCTCCAAATTTTAGGTATTTGAAAAGCATATACATTTTAAAACCTGCTTGAGAAAACTGCACTAAATTCAACTTTAGCTACGGTGCTCAAACCGGAAATTATTACTTTGTGAGATAAATGATCGATCGGCCATCGTAGCCTGGTTCAAAATTCATCCCGACTCTGCTAGACTATTAACAATAGTCGGTTCTGGATATCCAAATATTGAGCCTTTAATAGTGATGCCAGATGGAGATAGACATTTTAGTTGTGTACTTATATGCGAAATAGACATCATTTAGGATGACAACGCTTTTGGAGAATTTCAAAAGCACTGGGGCCAAGTGTTGTCACGTCTTCAAGATTATTAAACACTGAAGCTCCAAAATATTTCAATCGTGTTTTTGATACAGTTGCACAAAGGCATTTAATGTGTTCCCATGCCTTTCCTGCGAATTTAATTTGCTGGCGTGCGCTGCCAACACCACCTATCTCTTCGTGGCAGCGATACTATACACCGCATTTGTATTCTGTTTTCTAGTCTACACATGACTTTGGAGATTTTACAGGTTTTAAACGAATTCCATATCGATAAGCCTGCTTTTTCAGCCTCTGGCAGATGTCGTGTTATAGATTTTTTAGAGGTTTTTTAAGTGAATTCTGCTCCTGACAATCTCAACTACAGTTTCGCTACCGGGAAGTCAATAAATATGCAGTGGCCTATTTGCTGCTGCCTTATTTATGACCTCACTGTTTCTGTGGGCATTTTGTGACGTAAATTGGTATGAGCTAACAGCCTTAATCGCTGCTATCTATGTACGTACATATATGTTAACTGTAGAGTTATGTATTCCCAATCATTGAGTAGGCTAGCTCAGTAGCTTTTCCCACTGCGAAAACCTCTACCTGGACCATACTGCAGGGATCCGGCAGCTTAATGGGCTGACAAATATTAAGTATACTTCCGCGCCTACTTCATCTTTCAGTTTTCAGCCATCTGTGAAGAAGTTAAATGTCTTCCGGCTAAGTTTTATGCCTCTACGCCATCCGATAGTAAAGGCTGATTTTCACCATGTCAAATTCAGTGGCATTTGTCGTGAAATAAGTGAAAAGACATTGTCAAATGGGACTAAAAAGCTGTTTGTCGACTGATTTGGATCAGGATAGGTCTTTAGTCGTGTACATGCGTTGCTAAATCAGCTCTCTGTCTGTTTTTGGCCCATAATATCATCGGTAAAGGTATGGATAAAGAAGATAAAGTTGTGTCAAAATATGTCGCCAAATTTTGGCGTCAAAATATGACATAGTGAAATACTAGTCTTTACCTGAAACCCCGTACACTAGTTATATCAAGGTGCCATGTAGTCTGTCCTTGACTATTGAGCATCGGCCTGTGTTTCTCTGCTTGAGCTTCCCTGTTGCAATCACACGCCCGCGTACTTAGCCGTAAGGCTTTTTGCCGCAAGATCGATAGGTGGTACATACATTGAGGATATTTTCTAGTGCAGCCGTTGGAATTGTTTTCAGTGCTTCTGCTAAACACACTCCACTGGCTTCAAATAAATTTCATCGCTTCTAGGCTCAGGATCACCATGTAAGGGACCTTGTGAATGATGTCCTGAAAAATTCCACCTATCAAATGGACTTAAATGGATTAAGAAATTTCCTTTGAGATACCAAGAAGCATTCGAATACAGATGCAATACAAAACAAGGAAAAGGAAAAGGAAATGAAGTTACTAGCAGCCGTAGAAATATCTTGCGTCCGTTGGATATTTTTCGGCAAGCCATGAATGCAAAAGAAGATTAAAGAACTGCTGTTTGGATAAGTAATATTGAAGAGTTTATTTTTATAAATGAAGATTATTCACCGTTTGCCACACAGCTGAAGAAGGAAGAAAGTTAGAGCTCCAAATACCCGCTGACGTAAATACAACAAACCTACGTGCACACTTGGATATGTCGATTGACTTTATGCAAAAAGTTTCCATGAAGGTTTCACGTGTTTCGATGATTACTTGCGATCTCTTGTGCGACTTCGACCGCCGCGCCCAGCACTGCGCCCATCAAAGTTGCCATGTGCATGGAAACAAACACTGCCATGACGTGAGTGTGTGTGTGCGTGCATATTATCGTTTGTAAATTGTGAATTTTAATTAAAAGTAAATTCACTCAGCACTCAAAATAGCAATGCAAATTTGTGTTGTAAATTTACTTGGCGAATGTGTTGAAAATATATTTTACAAAATTTACATACAAGCACTCAGACGACTGTCGACTCAAACGCTGGCACGCTGGCACGTTGTTTAACTGCGTAAGCAAACGCATCGAAGGGTTGCTTCTTAACCTCATCGCCGCCTCTCCCCACTCGGGTTCGCATGCACGCCGAGTGCTCTAACGTCTTTTACGTTTTCAAAACTTTCAAGGTATTATGCTTAATGACGCAGCGTCTGTCTGCACTCTACTGAAAAGTATCTCTGCCGAGCAAACACCACTCTGCCTAACAAGGGGTGACAATGCGCCACTTCCCTTGGTTTCGCTCTTGTTCTTGCTAAATCTTAGAAATCGTATCTTTTGTCTGGCCGTTTCCTCGGCATCGCTCTGCCATCGCTGTCGGCTTGCCCAAGCTTCGCAGAACAATGGCTCAGATTGAGGTTGCTGATACCTCTTTGTCTCGGCTGCTAGTTTAGGGGTTTATGTTTTGTAAACGTCTCAGCATTGTCGTCGCTAGCGCATATGCCCGCGCCCGAAAACATGACACACTCTGAATGCGTATCTACTGCGTTATCTGGCAGCCGCATTGTTCAGCGTGTGATGTCGTGGTCAAAATAATAGTTTTGTTGTAATTGTTCGTATTTGAAAATTTGAAAATTAGATATTTAAATAAGGTATTAGGTTACCAGCTGTGCCGCAGGCAGTTGTCTGTCTACCTTTTACTATATCTCACCTAGTTCTAGCTCCCCGCCTTTACGCTCAAATTAATGATTTTTATCTTTCTCTCTTCTTCTCTCTTTTCAGCTGTTCAGCGCGGTCGTGTGCCACCCACTCAACCCGGTTTGGCCGGCATGCACGGTCAGTACCAGCTCGCGAATGGCGACCCCATGGCCGTCGCCGGCTTCAACGGTCACTCCTATCTCAGTTCCTACATTTCGCTGCTCCTGCGTGCCGAACCCTACCCAACGTCCCGCTACGGTCAATGCATGCAGCCGAACAACATAATGGGTATCGACAACATCTGCGAATTGGCCGCCCGCTTGCTATTTTCTGCCGTCGAGTGGGCCAAGAATATACCGTTCTTCCCCGAACTGCAAGTGACGGATCAAGTGGCGCTGCTGCGTCTAGTCTGGTCGGAGTTATTCGTGTTGAATGCGAGCCAATGTTCGATGCCGCTGCATGTTGCGCCACTGCTGGCTGCCGCTGGCCTGCACGCCTCGCCGATGGCGGCGGATCGCGTGGTTGCGTTCATGGACCACATACGTATCTTCCAGGAGCAGGTGGAAAAACTGAAGGCGCTGCACGTCGACTCAGCGGAATATTCCTGTCTCAAGGCGATCGTGCTCTTCACCACCGGTAAGTTGCTGGACATCCTCTATAAGGATGTGCCGGCGCTGCTAACCAAAGTTTCAGCTCAAGTGTGTGCGTTGGCCTCCTCGGCCAGCACTCACACCAGCGCGAATTCGGATAGTTCGACGGTGACGGCAGGGACGACCGCCGGCTCGGTGGCGAATATTGGCAGCTCAGAGCTACTGCACGAGCAAGTGCTGTTGGTGGTGCGCGACCATCTCGACGATCTAAATCGTGTCGAATCAGAGTCGCAGCAACACGCTTCGGCGGCCGCTTTCCACCTGGCCGCCTTCATGAAGAGTGTTGCTGGTGTGGAAGCGGCCACCCAAAATGCCTTCCTCGCCTCCGAGCATGCGGCGCATACGCCCTCGGCAGCAACGACGACCCCATCTTCAGAGCAAAACTCCGGAAACACGGGAGCCACCGAACACTGTCAAGTCAGTGATGATCACAAGCCAACATCTCAGCAACTGGCCACCAGTTCAGCGAACGGTCTAGTGCACTCGGCGACCAGTGCTTTCAGCTCATGTGCGCCCAGTCACAAGACCGCCGCACACCTGACCAGCACTGACGATTTGTTGGCTGCGCTATATGCCAGCGCCAGCGCGGCGCCAACCACCTCCACTACAACCACGTCTACTTCGAATTCAAGTCACAATAATAGTAGTGGTCTGGGCGCTTCCATAAATACTCAATCGCAAATCGGTTCGTCTCTGTTTAACAGCCTAACCGCTTCGCCATTGAGTAATAGCGCAAACCAAACCACTGCCACCGCCGCTGCTGCCTCTTCAGGTACCGCAGGTAGTAATCATGGCGGAACATATCAATCGCCGCATCTTACCTCCGCGCAACAACAATACAATTCACATTCGCAGTCGCAGGCGGCGCAAGATCAGCAACAGGCCGCGGCAGCAGCCGCCGCCACAGCGGCCATGTTCTATCAGACACCGCCGCGCTCTGCCTTCGGTTCGGCCTTTGATATGTTCCACCATAGCACACCGTTCGGTGTGAGTAGTGGCGCTTCGTTCGGTAGTCCCAGCTATAGATACTCGCCTTACAGCTTCGGCAGTAGGTGGCAATTGTAGTTCGAAGTACTTAAGCATCGAGTAGAGGTGCAAACCTAGCGACTTGTTGTTGAGAGTTGGTAGAGCCGCCTTAGCCATAGGTCCAAATAGATAGTGTTTAGTCTAGTCTAGTACATCTAAGCTGTGCTCGTAGGTTTTAATACGCAGCCGCGCTTTTGTAATAAAAAACCACACAAAAAAACTGTAATTAAATACTTAGTTTAGGAATCGAACGTTGTATTGTGTAATTGATTAGTTCAATAGCTTTTTAGACGTTGCAATCAACTAATTTAAATGGACGCAATTGAATTGATACGTATGTATGTATGTATGTACATATGTACTACTGATATGTGCATATGTATGTAAAACTAGTATGTATGTACAAGTTTGTTTGTTCAAGTGTGCATTATCTATATTTACTTACATATAACGATATGGAATAGCTACTCTTAGTGTGCCTAAAAACTCGACAAATTAGCGTATCGACTTAGTTATAGAACCCATAAGTGCTAACTAAATTATTTATTTATTCTTTTAAGTGTAAGTGTAATTTATTCTAAATACTTAAATAGTAGTTGGGTACAAAGTTGAACATTGAAATAAGAAGGAGGAAGAAAATATAAAGGAAATTAAAAAAAATATACGCATTGTTGCTTGAAAAATTAAATCATTTGAATTTTGTATTTTGCATTTGCTAAATCAGAAAGATCTTCTTCAAAAAAAAAAAAAAAACACTTTAAATTTTTTTAAAGCTTGCGCTTTTTTAATTATTTATAATTATTATGCTTGTGAGGAAATTAAGTACAGCCCAGTGCAATAAGTTGTGTATTGCAATGAATGGAAATTTTCTCACAAAGCCTTGAAGTTGGTTCCTATTCAACTTTGCTTTTTATTGACTCAACTTAATTTCATCCAAAGTAAAAGTCAATAAAAACTTAAAATTCATTCGGTTAAAAGTTTAAAAATTTTACTGAGAAAAAGGGAAGACGTTTTTGCTTAGCGTAAATGATAAGAAACATAAATCTTTTAAAGGTTAAGTAAACACTAATTTTATATACTTCGCAAAAAAACATATTTACATATATCTCTTTTATATTATCAATATCTATGTTATTTAATCTTATAGAGATTTGCAACCCGGCTGAGAATGTGTTAAAATTTCAGAAAGACACTGTTTAGATTTTCCTCTTTTTTCAAGTTGTAGCGGATGGTAGTACCGACAAAAGGATTGCTATATCTCAATGCAGCCCTTGATTGTGAAAATTTCAAGTCTATCTTTTTCATCTGAGTACTTCAATCAACACTTTTGCTGAGTGTTCTATATGTATGCTCTTATTCAAGACTATCAACATCTCCTGTACCTATATATATATATTCTAGAACATAATATATCCCCATTCGTGTTGAATAAAAACTTCTGCGATAAGGTCTCTGAAATCAGATACAAATTTGGTCAAGTTATAGCCATGATTGAGAATTTTCATCCCAAAACAAGTCAAAGATTTCTTAATGAAGAATTTGGGGGCATCTCGAATAATTTCTTGTGCCAAAACCGTTCTTAACTTTGTCAAAGCAATAAAACTCTTTTGGTGCTTATCATGTCTGCGAAAGCTATGCAGCCGCTAGTCGGAGCCCCCCATCTCAGCCGGAAAGTTGTAACATGGTTTTTTTCAGAAGCGCTTACATCTTTTATACTTACATTCTACATAATTACATAATTGTGTTTTGATTTCAAAGTAGAAATGTAGAAATTATTGCAATAATAACAACACTAACACCCATTGCCTAACTTGCCAAGTAGTCTATTAACAGATTTGCTTAATTTTCATTATTATCGGNAGAACATTAGCTCAGTACTTGCCAAGTAGTCTATTAACAGATTTGCTTAATTTTCATTATTATCGGTAAGAACATAACAATTATTCATTTGCTAAAAGCTTTTTTCGTATTTAATCTACTAATGTACATTTGTACAGAGGCATTTATGTGCGAATGTAGTTGGCGTTTTTCGCTTCGGTTAGTTTCATCAACTCAACAATTTTAATTTTTTTACTAATATATTTTCTTTTTTTCATGACCACGAAATTCATTTAATATGACCCCAACACCCATGCACCCACACACAAACATATGCACTCTCACACTCACAACTAACAGCAGGATTTTATTGGTCTCAGATAGCACTGAACTACAAACTAACCGCATCATTTCAAAGGCCCGGTGATGGCAGAGAAGCAGCTATTGGACCGACAGTGGACAGGCACATTTCATTTTATATTTTCTTATTTCTATAATCCTTTAAAATAAATTATTCTTTATTTTAAGTGAAATTTCATTTTAAAAAATTATGATTTTTTCATAAAAATGTGCACTTATATTTTTATGGAAATATTTTACATTTTAATTTTATTACTCTAAGTTACGATAAAGTGTAAAATATTATTTTATAACCTTAATTTTTATTACGATATATTCTATGAGAAATTATAGCCGTTGATATATACACACACATATATGTATGAGCCATTCTTTTTTAAGTCGGACGGATTTCGTAAAAAAAAATTATATAATATATATTTTTGATTCGCTTCAAATTTTTTTTATGAGTCCATATATGTATTAAATTAAATTATGATCTGTCAAAGTTTGGTTTTTTCGTGATTCTGTTAACGAAGAGATATTCTGCCGAAGTCCGCAATAAAATCTACGTTTTGCTGACTTTAGACCCACAATTGCTACGCCCATTTCAATTTCAAAATTACAAAAAATTGTTGACTCTCACAAAATAAACCATGTCGACATANGTTATATCGAGGGCTTATATTGAATACAGAGGGTATCTGCAATTTTCAAAAAAAAATACTTTATGATGTTAGAACCCATCTGGGACTCACCTGTCATCCCTGATGTTAATTCTGACTTTGCAATTCTATAGTAAATTATTGTGTCAAGCGTCAAACAAGGTCAGCATTGATATCACCGATGAGAGTTAAGTCTTAGGTGGATTTTTATATCAGAATCTAATTTTTGCGAAAGGTGCAGATCGAGGGTAATTCAGTAAGCCCTCGATATGTACATATGTATTTTCCTCCGAGCAAATGATAGAAAAATATTTTCTGGAAATTTTTTGAAAAACTAGTTTCTCATAATTTTTTGCATATTCTGCCAAATCCCATATTTTGAGTAAATGCACCTTTGAAGAATGGGTGTGATATAGTCGTCTTGACTTTGCGTCTTACATCTATTACATTTCGCTCGTTTGCTGGAAGAACATCATAATTCAAAGACAATATTTATGTTGCGTAAAAAATTTAAATTAAACAATTTACCTTACTACATATAGATTTGTATGTATTTATTATAACCAGAATACAACCCATTTTTGATCNAAAAGATCGGCATAAAAACCTTGACCATTATAGAAACACTTTTTTTTTTTATATAAATTATGGATACCGACGCTTTGAAATATGTATTAGAAGAGGAACATTGTATATATTTGTCGACTTGAGTCAAGGTTTCTCTGTACTGTTTTGTAGAGAGATTAGATTTAAATTGCCCCAAGACAATTCTTGATTCTTGTTAAGTCTTATCTTTACTATCCTTAATAATAGGCTAAATGGAAAGTTTCCACTATTTAACATTGGTCACACACACACATTCTATGCAAATGTGCTGCAACAACTCGGTCATTTGTTTTCAATGCATATATTTAAGTTATATCGAGGGCTTATATTGAATACAGAGGGTATCTGCAATTTTCAAAAAAAAATACTTTATGATGTTAGAACCCATCTGGGACTCACCTGTCATCCCTGATGTTAATTCTGACTTTGCAATTCTATAGTAAATTATTGTGTCAAGCGTCAAACAAGGTCAGCATTGATATCACCGATGAGAGTTAAGTCTTAGGTGGATTTTTATATCAGAATCTAATTTTTGCGAAAGGTGCAGATCGAGGGTAATTCAGTAAGCCCTCGATATGTACATATGTATTTTCCTCCGAGCAAATGATAGAAAAATATTTTCTGGAAATTTTTTGAAAAACTAGTTTCTCATAATTTTTTGCATATTCTGCCAAATCCCATATTTTGAGTAAATGCACCTTTGAAGAATGGGTGTGATATAGTCGTCTTGACTTTGCGTCTTACATCTATTACATTTCGCTCGTTTGCTGGAAGAACATCATAATTCAAAGACAATATTTATGTTGCGTAAAAAATTTAAATTAAACAATTTACCTTACTACATATAGATTTGTATGTATTTATTATAACCAGAATACAACCCATTTTTGATCAAAGTGGGAAACCAATGAAAACTTTAACCAGATTTTTTCCTTTGTATTATTACTTTTTTTAACTATTATTGACTTTTGGTGAAAAGGTCAAAAAATCTGGCTAGAAACATATAGCCATTTTTCTCGTATTTTTATTTTTTTAGTTATGATGTTCTTCCAGCAAACGATCAATATGTATCACTCCCTGTTAAACGCATAGATCAGTGGTAACTTCTCAGCCACCCTGCGACGATGCCACAAGCCCTGTGTTTGTCTATTGACAGTCGCTGGATGTGACAAAGTCCTGTCCATCGTCGCAACTCGTCTGACTCTGACCGCTGGACTGTTGGTCGGCGACGTTTATTGACGTCAAGATACCACTTTATGAACATTAATACAACACTCGTTTACGCCGCTTATTTACAAGCGCAAAAGCTGCTTACGCTCACCGTCGTCANGTAAAAAATTTAAATTAAACAATTTACCTTACTACATATAGATTTGTATGTATTTATTATAACCAGAATACAACCCATTTTTGATGAAAGTGGGAAACCAATGAAAACTTTAACCAGATTTTTTCCTTTGTATTATTATTTTTTTTTAACTATTATTTACTTTTGGTGAAAAGGTCAAAAAACCTGGCTAGAAACGTATAGCCGTTTTTCTCATATTTTGATTTTTTTTAGTTATGATGTTCTTCCAGCAAACGATCAATATGTATCACTCCCTGTTAAACGCATAGATCAGTGGTAACTTCTCAGCCACCCTGCGACGATGCCACAAGCCCTGTGTTTGTCTATTGACAGTCGCTGGATGTGACAAAGTCCTGTCCATCGTCGCAACTCGTCTGACTCTGACCGCTGGACTGTTGGTCGGCGACGTTTATTGACGTCAAGATACCACTTTATGAACATTAATACAACACTCGTTTACGCCGCTTATTTACAAGCGCAAAAGCTGCTTACGCTCACCGTCGTCAGCAAACGATAGGAGCCAGTAACAAAAACACTGGTAACGGCAACGGCAACAGCAATGAGACAGATCAGAAAAAAAGCATTGCGAAAGCCAACCGTGCTCCGTCTCGCATCAGCATGGCCCAGCTAAATTGCAGCCAAGGTGTGTAGATTCAGAAAAGCGAGAAAAAGTGCAGCCCAACTGTGTGTGTGTAAGTAAGTATGTAGGAAAGTATCAAAAACAGTGAAAAAATTGTTAGGAGCAATGAAAATGCTTTCGCAATTGTGTAAGCAACGTTGCACGTTGTAGATACGACCAAATATATGCATGCCAAAGCTGAGGCTGCACAGAGTGCAGGGCTGGCAAAGGTGGGAACGAAGGAGCAGCCGTAGCTGTGAAACTGCTATTGTATTTGAATTGCTGCGATGAGTCCATAAACTTCAGGCGATCAGTCAGTCATGCACACACTCCGCCACTCCGCCACTCCGCCACTCCGCCACTCGCGCTCACATTCGCTCCTGCTCTCGCTCGCGCCCTCTCGCCATTCGCACACTATCGTTAAGTGGCTGTCGGTCGACTGCACGTCCAAAGCTGCGTCCGTCCAAGCAACTGATCGAGTATTTGCAAGCGAGTGCCTGCGATTTCTGTGTCATGCGCAGATTCCACGCTACGACGCTGCCACGCTGTAGCCACAATGCCACAGTGCCACTCTGCCACTTGGGCACTTTTCGATTGTGGGAGACACGATCAACAGCGACAGTTGGTTAGTTGGATCGTTGGGAATGTGCATAGCATTGTTGCAGTTGCAAGTAACCGTAACTATGTTGCTGCTGCCGTTGCTGACATGTCGCGCGCTGAGTCAAGCGCGCACAACCAAGTATCTACTCTGCGTCCGTCTGGCATCAGGTCTCCCTCGTTGGTAGTCATCTGCGATACCTTTTTTGTTGCTATCCGCAATCATTTGATTTCGTTTTGTTTTCGTTTCGATTTCGATTGTTGTTCACTTGTATCTCGCTTGTCTCGGCCACACTTAGAGCGCATCGATCTAGTCTGGCTGCTTAGCTGCCTGATGCACTGACCGGCTTGTTCGGGGTCCATCTTTCTTGCAGGTGATTTTATACATTGTTTTCCCTGCTGTTCAGTCAATAGCAATTTGGTTACCGTGATCTTATGTAAGTAAACACGGAACAAGCCGAACGGCGGAGCTCTTTGGTGATTGTCATGTTCGCTTGTTATGTATCTTGTTGGGCGATGCTCTGATGCGGTAACTGTCCTTGCCTAGCAGGCAAAAACAAAAAAAAAAACGAATTCCCCTGATCCTGCAGGAGTAAAAGGAAAGTTTCGAAACGATTCGTATCTTTTAAATTGATCGTATTGCATATATTCTAGTAACTCTATAGCCAGTGGGTGGCAGTGATTCTGTTGGAGCTGAGGTTGCAACATTCTCAACTTTCTTTCTGTGATTGCAGCCTACCACAATTATTTGAACACTTTCTGTCCTTCTCGATTCTTTTACGTGCTGCAAAGCAAATACATATCGCTACCTAATGGTGAAAAGGTGCCGCCAAGTCCACTTCTTACAAAATTTACTTTTTGATGCAGAATGACAGATAATGAAAAACTACATCGATCGATTTTCGTCTCTCCTGAACAATTTAAAAAGATGCACGTTGCATATTTTCACATTTTGGTAACCGCATACGTATTTTATTTTGCCCCAATGGGTTCATTCGACCCTTCAAACTTTTCAACTACAGTAAGCCCCCCTAAGGAAATTTTTGGAACTAGAATAATTAGATGTACATAGCTTCTTATCACTTTTTCTACACTTTGTCTGGCAAGCTCCTTTAGTGTGTTGAGCTCAACCAGTGAAATTAGAATATTTCGCAAGTTTGAAATTTCTACTTAACCATCTTCTCAGGTCACTTTTAGTAATAGATCACTTCAAAACTTCGCCCATTTCAGCTGGAGTAATTCATTGTTTTTCCTCCACGCGCAAAATCGTAAGCCTTCTGGTCAAAATTAAAACATCAAATAACGGCCCCCATCGAAGTGGCAGCACTAAAACTTGACCTCACATTTGTCATCCCACAAGATGAAATTCGACCGTCGATGTTGTATAAATAAGCATCTAATCAAGTTATTAAACCCTTCAACACAACCATAAAGAATGGCTAAAACAAATGGAATCCTACCAAAAATAAAAACAAAAAAAAAATGCAAAAACAATAGCGAATAATAACGACAACAATGCCAAAATTATGCCACAATTCAGGAATCGGTAAAATTTCAATAAGTAAATGGCTTGCGGATGCTCGTGTGTCTTTAACCTTTTCTACACCAGCCGACACATCCACTCGCACACACTGCGCTGTGTCAAATCGCTAGCTCAACTAGCTGGCTTCGCACTCACCTCCGTCAGCCTGTTTGCTAGCTAGCAAGCTGCTAGTTTGTTTGTCTGTCTGTCTTGCGGCCGAATCTGGTCCGTGTGCATCACCAAGTCTGTCCTCTTTTCGGGCCAACTCATTTGAGGTTGCGATGCTTGGCTTGTCTTGGCTGGCTTGGCTGGCTTTTCTTTTCTTTCACGCCGAAGAATTTACTTTTTGGCTAGTTGTTGAGATTTTGGTAAATACTAGCGGCTTCCCATTGTTGTTGTCCTTGTTGCTGCTGCTAATGTTGTTATGGAGGCTGTTGCTGATGCTGTTGCTGCCGCTGCAACTACTTTACGGTCATTATGCATTTAAGACATNTTGGCTTGGCTTGGCTTGGCCGGCTTTTCTTTTCTTTCACGCCGAAGAATTTACTTTTTGGCTAGTTGTTGAGATTTTGGTAAATACTAGCGCTTCCCATTGTTGTTGTCCTTGTTGCTGCTGCTAATGTTGTTATGGAGGCTGTTGCTGCCGCTGCAACTACTTTACGGTCATTATGCATTTAAGACATGCGGTCACGATCTTTTGAGTTAGTGACTGCTTTTACCAGCGCTTCAAAGTCCCCTTCCCGACGTCAATCTGCGCGCAGCCGTGCTCGTGCACATACCAAGATACAACAGCACCAGTGTTGCCAGAAAAAAAAGTTAACCTATAGAGCTAGAGTCCTCAAGAAAAAGATCTAGTAAAGCTAAAAAATATTTCTGCGTCTTGATGTAGTTTAAAATTTTGATAAGAACTGTTATTCTGCTTGGAATTTCTTCAAACACTCTACGTTTTAAAAAAGCCTTGTAATCTACCGATTTTTGGGGCAAAGCGGAATTCGAATGAAAATGAGCTAAAGCCTTTCTATATTAATAAGGTAACGATACTGGGCGACAATTTGCACCCTTTCTGCAAAATTGGGAAAATTATTGCAACTTTAGCGCCATTTTGAGGTTAAGCAGATCTTTTATTTTTATTGTCGCAAGTTAACAAAAAAAAAAAACGTT
The DNA here is from genome assembly GCF_001687245.7 of Rhagoletis zephyria. Lineage (NCBI taxonomy): Eukaryota > Metazoa > Arthropoda > Insecta > Diptera > Tephritidae > Rhagoletis > Rhagoletis zephyria. Next base: position 52,055 of record NW_016158265.1, on the reverse strand, counting down.
GTGCTTTCTCGCTTCTTGTGTAAATGAGAGTCAAGTTCACCCATTTCTAAGCAAATTTCACTAATCAGCTTGTTAAAATTATTCAAATATACCACACTTTACTTTTGAAATGTTTATTACTTTTATGGCTTTTGTAATATGCTTCGTCAATATGGTCCAGCGATGACTGCATAAAAAATATGGCTAATATGCATACAGTACACATGTAGATTTGTACAGTGTCTCACAGAAGTATTCTGCATAGATTTTTTTACGATATTCAAAATATTTTTTTATGGTAATTTTTATTTTTTTTTTGTTAATTTTTTATAAAAACAGCTCATTCTATGTTGATCCAAATTTCAAACTTTGGAGAAGATTAAGGAAAATTCAGCAAATTTTCATGAAATTTTTAAACCTCTTAATTACATTTTTTACAAAAAATTCTATTCAGTTTTTTAAAACATGCAATTTAATATAAAAATCTCATTAACTTTTTAATATTTTTTTTTTGCTGACGGTGTTGAACCTTTACTTCCCTGTAACGTTTTTTTTTTTTGATGGAAGAAAATTTTCAAAAATCTATCAGATTTTCTAGCAACTTTTAATTTGCACTTTATAATACTAAAACTTAGTAGGCTATAAAACTTGATTGTTTTTCGTAAAAAATCTGATTAAAAAGTTTGAAATTTTGAGGAAAATTTGTTAATTTTGCTGAAATTCAAAGTTTAAATTTCACATGGTGTTTGCCGTTGAATGAGCTATAGTTTTATAAAAAATGTATAAAAAAGAACAATTTCGAAATTTGTAAAAAAATCTATGCGAAATACTTCTGTCAGTCACTGTATGTACACATGTACATATGCATATATGTATGTATAATGTGTTTGTGCGAATGAGTGCACAGATCTACCGTTTGTCTTTGTTGTTGCTTATTGTCAAATATTGTCGTGACTTTGGCAGTATTCTTTTTTACAAGTACCACCAAATAATTTTGTTATTTTGACTATTATCGTTTATGTGGGGTATTTCCTGCTAAAGCTTAGCTTGTTTTCGCCAAGCATCCGCGAAAGAATTGGATGTGTTTTTTATGAATTTACAGTTGACTTGAGTTTATTGGTCGCTTGACCGCGCCGCCTAACGACCAGACGGTCGCCCGATTGCCCGAGCGACCAGACGTCCGAAAGCGCCATAAGGTATCCTTGGTACTACGGACCACGCTGCCACAGTTAATAGAAAGTCAATTGACAATTATTTTATGTGAAGTGATTTGATTACCTATGTTCGGTTGGCTTCAAGCGCTCCGACGGCTGTGTTCGTGGTTAATTTGCAATTAAATGGTTAAATGTTTTCAGCTGCTGGCGACAAGTCGTTGCCGCACTCGACAAGCAGAGAAAGAGTCTGCGATTGTTTGTTATGCGAAAAAGTTCGCTGCTGCAAAATGTAGAATGCTGGAATGTTGGAAAGCGATGAGTCATTCGCTGAAAATTGCTTCAAAGTAAACATTCGAAGTTTGTTCGCATTTTTCTGGGCTAAATGATTGCAAATTATTTGAAGTTCTGCCTTTACATTGAATTTTCAATTTGTTGTTAAACACGCTTCTTTGGTTTAGATAATTTTTAGCCAGAAAAAGATGAATCGTCAATCGAAATCCATAAAACAGGACTAGAACCGGAGATGACGCAAGAATTAATGTTAGGTGTTTGACTATAATTTGCTGTATCTAACTGTTCTTAAGCTGTGCCGCTTGCACCTCTACTTCTCTTCCTAAGAGGACGCCCATTTGTAGGTACGACATTAATAACCAGAGAGTAAAAAAACAACTCTCTTACACAGAGTGAGCGCCTTGCATAGGATACTCAGATACATTCATATGTACATTCGTTTGTGACTGCAGCGAGGCAGTCTATTAGCCAACTAGTGACATCATAAGAGCTGCATCGCAAACTATAAAATCGCTTATTGTTGCCACACGTTGGCGCACTTCCATTAGCAATCGAACTATCAATTAACGTCACTAAATTGACCATAAACGTGTGTAGATAATATCCAGCATAGCTAAATGGCTGAGAGCTTAGCGGCACTACAGTTGGCTGCCTCAATGCTAACTACTCTCAGCTCAATGTCCACACTTATGAGGCTGGAATCTACGCAAATTTAAGTCAAATTCAAAACGACAGCAGATGGGTTTGAGGATGGCCCGATAAAATGCGGCAACGGCTTTTGAGGATGATGTTTAGTACGAGTAAAAAAGCTGATTGTAAAGTTAAGATACATACATCTTCCAGTTATTGTTTTAGTTGCGAAATTCAGCTTCAAAAAAATCTAATTAAAACATGAATAGAAATACATACAAACCGATCTATATGCGTAGTAAATAAAAACAATTTCCAAACAGAATATAATTTTAGTAAACAACTCAGTAGGGCCATAAGAAAAATCAGCCTAGTCCCGGCCTAACGTCTAAGACACGAGCTACGGGCGCCAATGTCGTCAGCGAGTTAATTTAATTAAAATTTACATAATAAATATTTATTGGTCATAGCATGCGTAAGAAGCACAATTGATTTTCTACGTACATACATTCATACATATACGCATCCATCTGCATTTAAAAAAAAACACTAGCGCTCGCATGAAATCGCAACTCGCGAACAAAGAATTTGTTTTCAAAAAGAGCTAATTGTAGGCGAAGTGTAGGGTAAGGCAAGACTTAAAATCCTCCTACCTCACCTGCCGCCCCCAACCCTAACAATCGGCCCAACGTGGCGTATACGCACCCAATCACGAGTATCAACTCAGCTCGACCGTTAATTAGTAAAGCTCGTCGTCGTATGTACTCGTGTTAGATATGTATGTATGTTTGGCGATGGAATATGTAAAGTTATGTATTGTATGTATGTACTGGTGTTTTGTAGTTTGCGTTTTGTTGCTTATTGGCGATTGGTGTTATGAAGTAATAGGAAAAAAAATAACTATACAAAAACAAAAACACATTAATTAAATACTTGTTAAATGTTGAATGCTGTATGTTGATTGTTGTTGATTGCTGAGTATGTCAATTACCGACGAGTACGACCACGGCTAACATGACGATGACGACGCGACTGTCGCTGTCCATGTTCGAAAACTTTTGTCGTATGTATATACATAAATATATACATATATGTACATTAGGGCGGGCCAATTTTTTTTTCTTTGGAGTTTGCCAAATTGCGAAAAAAATTACGAAGAAAATGGCAAAATGTTCTCTGTTGTGCCCTCTGGTGGAAATTTTAAGAAAAAAATAAGTGCAGAAATGGATTCTTCATACTAAAATACTAAAAAATCCCTTATAGCATGTTTTTTTTTTAATTTAAGCACTTTTTTACGACACTACAGCAAAATGTTAAGAAACCTATTTTCACAATTTGGCAAACTCCAAATTGATTTCAGACCCAGGGCTTCTTCGGCAAATTTTCCTAGAATTACACGTAGAATGCTTCTGTGCTATACGCGCATAGTCGAAAAAATCTCCCATAAAAATTGACCCGCCCTAATGGACACACATACACAGTCTATATATAAAGTATGTATGCTTATGGCTGTGTGTGCGTAAATATTACTGTATGTAACTTTGTAGTTTGTTCTTATGCATTCGAAAATTGTTATATCTCCACCATGGCAGGCATTCAAGGTCGTCCAACTGTTATTATCTTTAGGAATTTTAGCGATCATTGCAGGCAGTTTATATGTACCAATGAATTAAACAATTGTTGCTTAGTTTTGCCGCATCTTAATTTGTACGCGAGTTTTTAGCTATGTCAATCGAGCTGTGAATCTTCAAGAATTTGTTAAAATTTCAGCGGCGCAGAGAAGAGAACGCACTAAGGTGCTAAAGTGTATAAGTACGCATTTTTTCAACAAATTAAATACTTATATGTACCTATATTTATTTGATTACTAGTTATTGAAGGTTTGTCGAATATTAAAAAAAATACAAATGTAAATGTATGTATGTAAAAGCTTTAACAGACGGCAGCGTTAAACCGGATTAATGCGGACTTAATTCGGATCAACTGCAGTTAATTCCCGAGTTGATCCGGATCAACGCTGCCGTCTGTTTATGCTTTAAGCCTGGTATGCTGAAAAGGAAAAAGTGTTTAAGTCTTCTTATTTATGTCCATTTTCATAGGAGTTTCTAATAGTAAAGTAAACACATTTTTGTAAATTTATATTGACAGTATTCACAAGTTATCGTACGTAGTAATGTCTTAATGTAGTGAAATGTTTCAACGCGAAATAACGGTTAAAATGATTTTAGCGGATTTTTTTAGCGGATATAAAATATATACATAATTAGCACTTATTATACCCCACGAACCCCGTAAAACCATTTTAAACGTTATTTTACATTGAAAAATCTTAAAATTGAAGCCATCGCGACGCTTACGACATCTTGTGAATACCCTAATTGAATATAGTAAAAGTTGAGCAAATCCAAGTTTTATAGAAACGTTTTTCTGCCACTGCAACTTTTTCTGTGTAAAGTTAATGAGAGCTTCAAAATCATATTAATTCAACCAAAAACTTGAAGGATTTTGTAAAAAATAAATCTGTGAATAAACAAATTCATAGCCAAATATTTTCAACACTTACACGAATTTTAAAGAAATACACACATATGCCTTTACATTTTTCATGAATGGTGTTAATTTTTGATCGGTCACAAATAGCTTTTTTACGAGAATACCAAAAATTGCAAAAATGCAATATTTTGAGCAAATAAATATATTATCATGTTGGTTCTGTAAATTTTTTAAATTATTCTAACGTGTTTCGCAATACGCTCTTCTAGCTGCGCTACGCTTAACAATACTCGTTTTAAAAAATTAAACAGGTATCAACTCCCAAGCAGCTTAACTTTAAAAAGACAGTCGTTGCTTGAGCTGATCTGCTCTTTTACCAGACTGCCAGGTCATTTGCCCAATTTGGTGAAAACCACTATAATGAATGTTTTGATGTTTCAAAGTATGCCTAACATAATCAATGCACAAATTTATTTATTATGGAATTTTAGAAAGTAGAGCTTAAAAGAAAACGACTTCAGAGTGTTTAGTGGTTTAGTAGTTTTTTTTTTTTTAAATCGACTTATGCACTTTTTCCTTTCATTGCGAAACGGTTAAATACAATTCATCAACCAGTTTGCAAATCCGTTTTTGCTTCCTTGCAACCTTTTTCTTTTAATTTCTGACAGCCTTAGATACTATTTAAAAAAAATTACATAACCTTTTTAGATTTCCTGCAATAATTAAGTTTCTCGTGGATTTATATTTTAGATGCGTGTGGACTGTCGGACGTCACACACATCGAATCGCTGCAGGAGAAGTCACAGTGCGCGCTCGAGGAATACTGCCGCACCCAGTATCCCAGTCAACCAACACGATTCGGAAAGTTGCTCCTGCGATTGCCCTCCCTGCGCACCGTTTCCTCCCAGGTGAGCCTTTTTCAGTACTCAATTAATAGGAAATGTAAATACGATCCCGGAACTTCAAACCCAAAAGAAACCTCAATTTAAGCACTTTGAAAAAAGCATTTTTTAAGTAAAACAAAAAAGTTAGAGTTGAAGCAGTAGCTTTACCTTTAAACATCGCTTAAGATATCAACTTCTAACTTTATTTCGATATATTTTTGTATTTTATTGTTTTGCACTTTCCTTTACGTGTGTGTTTCTCTCTCTCTCTCTCTCTCTCTCCTCTCCCTGTAGGTCATCGAGCAATTGTTTTTTGTGCGTCTAGTCGGCAAAACCCCCATTGAAACGCTGATACGCGACATGCTGCTGTCCGGCAACAGTTTCTCCTGGCCTTACTTGCCATCGATGTGACACACAATGTGGCGCCAATTGACAACGACTTGATCATCCGCTGCTGCAGCCGCCGCCGCCGCCGCAGCAGCAGCTGCTGCCGCAAACGCTGCTGTTAGCCACAACCACCACGACCTCCACAATAACAACCACACTGCCGCGTCGCTCAGCAACAGCAGCAACAACTACCATAGCAACAGCAACGGCTTTGTGGACGTCGGCAACGGTCACCCCGGCAGCAGTACGAGCAGCAGCAGCAGCAGCAGCTTGCTGAATTACAATAGCCACAACAACAACAACAACACAAGTGGCATTGGCACTGCGTCTAGCGCGTTTTCTGGCACAGGCAGCAGCGGGCAGCATTTCAACGGAGAGGTGGGCGTGGGCATGATGGGCGGCTATGGCAGCGGTTTCTTCGGCCCAGCTGGCGCGGGTGTAGCAGGAGGCAGTGCAACCTCTGTGGGCAGCGACTACAGCAGCAGCAGCACCACCAATTGCTTCTACGCAGCTAGCGCCGCATCACAGGCGGCGCCGCCGACGACAAGTGTCGTAAATCCAACTACAATGCTGTCCAACTATTGTGACGCAGCTATGATGATGGCCGCGGCGGCCGTGAATGCCAATCAATGCCTGCAACAGCATCACCGAATGATGCTCGCCAGCAGCAACAGCAGCAGCCAGAACGAGGCGAGCGAGCACAACATTCCCGACTGCAGCGACGACATGGACATGGACGAGACGACCGACACCAATGTGGAAGCAGGTGCGTCAGCTCCGGCGCCGTCCGCCTCTTCGGTCGCTTCGTCGACAACATCGGCGGCAACCACAAGCGCTTCATCATTGTCAACGTCAGCGCTGGCGCTGTCAACTGCCAATTCCCCCACGGCCAGCAGTGTAACGGCAGCCGCGGCAACTGCGGCAATCATCAGTCAACAGTACCAACAACAGCAGCAACAACGCGGCGCCCAACACTCCCATCTCGGCCACAGCCACAGCCACAGCCACAACCACAACCCCAACCACCATCTTCACCAACCGCAACAACAGCAACAGCAGCTTGCATCGCCAACAAATCTAATCGATATCAGCGAAGTTCCTCTCATTGTCGATGTCAAGTAGAAGAATGAAAGAGTAGTTTAGTTTTAATTACAGTGAAACAAAAGTAGAAAAAAACCCCCCCCAAAAAAAAACAAAAAAGTTTACGAAAAACTTGCAAAAAAAAAAATCAAGCTGAAACGAAGACATGAAATATTAGCTTAATTTTTTTCTTTTTAGAATTGTTAAAGCGCAATTTTTTAGAAATGGGAACGCTGTCGTACTTTTGTAAATATTTTTAACTAACTAATATTTATAGTAATTTATTTATTGAAGTTATAAAAATGTTTCTCTCAAACTATGAAGCTTGAAGCCAAAACTCCAAAGCTATTAGCGTAAAATATGTATGTGTATAAATCGAAAACAAATCGAGTCCCAAAAATGTAGCTCCCTCCCTTGATTTACCAGGGCCACCAAACGAGGCTTAGAAAATTTGCAAATTTCTCCTCCTCTCTGCTGGCTTCAGGTGACATATCCTTTGCAACAAAGCAACACACAAACCGAAAAGGAGAAACAAGGAGTTTCGTTAAACGAAGCTCCGGTAACTCCGACCAAAAAAGGCATAAATCAACAATTTTCGTAGCCTTAAGAAAACGTGAAATTAAAAATAGAAAATACGAATGAATGGAATGGCACTGAATCTTACTTAATTTCAGCTTAAATTTTAGTGCTTACTTTAAGTTTTAAAACGAAGTTTTATCTCATCCCTTACACAGTCCAACAAATGCAAAACTTTTTTTCTGCAACAGAATAACCATGGACTAATTTTGAAAGAGGGCATCGATCTGACCATTTCCGCTGCACAAAGCCATAGTCCAGCAGGTCTGAGTTTTGTTTTACTTGCACTCAAAGGTTAAGGATTCATGTGAGTTTCTGCACCGGAAGTACAAAAACTCGAAGACACATAGCTTTGACGTCTTCGAGAAAAATAATCCTCATCAGAAATTAGGGGTACTGTGCGAAGAATTTGACTTCCGCTGATCTCGCGTTTAAGCAAAATGCTAGAAAAGAAAATGACACTGCGTGGAATGACGAATTATAGTTCAAATAAGATAATATCGTATACTTAATAAGTAGAATTAAAAACATATTTGTATCGCATTGGAGAGATTTTTGAAGAGTTTTTGTTTTTCTTAATTTCTTGTGCAATCGAAGGGAGCACGAGAATTTTTGTTTTTTACAAGCGACCCCTACTTCTTCATGATTTTTCACCATGGCGTCATACAACTATTGTAATTATTTCACTCTTAGAAAAATAGTGCGAAAATCTTAAAAAAAGTCAACAAGATTGGATGGTGCTGCGTGGAAGTCTACACTGAGAAAAAAATCAACCAAAAATTGGTTGATTTACCAAATTCAAACTTGGAAAGAACTCAAAGTGATTTTTGTTTAATATATATTAACAATGCCATTGTTGATATTTTCAACAATGATTTGGTAATATTGACCACATTTTTATTCACTTTAAACATATTTTTGTTTGTTGATTTTTTCTTTTGAATGACGCTTACGTTCTGCACTTCACAAATGCTTTTCAGAGTTCGGACAAACATTTTTATTATCATGTTAACATGTTGCTCTGATGCGATTGGAACGCGGACCTGCTGGAAGCCAACAAATAAGTAACAAATAACAGCAATCATCAAATGTTCAACTTGAATCACATTTCTTACAATCGGTGTATTTACAATGAAAAAATCAAACAATAATTTGATTGAAAAAGCCATTGTACTTTTGGCTCAGTGTAAGTTAGCAATGGTTAGCTTTTTAAAGTAAACCTCTTTTTCTCATATATCAAAGCTCTAAGCATGATGCCCTCTTTCAAAATTATGCCATGGTTATGCGCTGTTGCAAAAATGCTGTTGTACAGTGTTATTAATATTTTAATTGTACGTATTAATTTGAGTTAAGAAATATTTTTTTATATATCTTGAACTCTTTAAATTTAAATTTTTATAATTTTATAGAGAAGCTTTACTGAATTGCTTTGTCTTATTTTCCCCTTCAAGTGTCTTTTATGCTCCACTGTGGCAATTTTGTGCTTTAAGTAAATATTTTTCGATTGAGTAAAATTTTAAATTTTACATTTTACCATTAAATGTTCAGAAAAAAAAAAATATTTTAAAACATGCAGAATTTATTTAGCAAATTTTTTTGTTTTATTTTATGTAAGCTCAGACCAGTGCAACTTTAATTTTAAGTTGGAAAAATATATGTAGTATATTATTTTTTATTTATGTATACAAAACCAGAAAATATTTTTAAATAAAGTTTGATATTTTAAATACATATGTACATACATACATAAATGAAAAGATGTGTTTTAATTTTTCTAACAAAAGGTTGGTGGTACATTTTATATATTTATTTTATACGAATTAATTTCGGATTTTTTTACATTTCTTCATTTAGTATTTTAATTTGTTTGTTTAGTTAATTATTGTATAAAAAAAAAACGTTGTGCAACGAATCAGTGCTTTGCATTAACGCAAAAAAACAATGACTGGCTAAAAACATAAATTTGTAAATAATAGCCGAATCGCAGTGTGTTATAAAGCAGAAGGGATAGTCCCAATGAATTTTAAACGTAGATCTGTACATAATAACGGAATCGAGAAGGGACTAGCGATAAATCACTTTTGAAAAACAAAAATTGCAAACACGTCAAAATGCTTTGTATTATATGCGTGTGTATCGGTGTATTGAAATTTGTAAAATATATTCCTGACAGACATTTAAAAAAAAAAAACCCATATAAAGCACAAGAAAGGCGATAAGCGAATGATTCCATTGAAACTTAAATACTCGGAAATATAAAAAAAAACACAAAAAAAAAATGCTTATCAAAAATGGAAAAAGCGTATGAAAAGAGGCGAAGAATTGCAAAGAATTGTGTATAAATTAAATTGTTGTAAAGTTCCAGCTCGTTTCCATACGCGTGTAGACAAATTCAGACACACATACATACATACAAAGCCAGAATGCATATGTGTGTGTTTGGTAAATAAACAAAAACAAAAAAAAACATAAACAGTTATTTATATGCTATATATAAAAATGATATGTTATCTATATACATATGTGTGTGTAAAAATAAATTAATTAATTTTAAGCCGTCGAGTTTGTTTTTCATTGAATATCTTTTGTATAATTTATTCGAATGAATGTGTCAGAATATAGCCATTTAAAGTCAAAAGTTAAATAAAACAAAAAATGCTACCATTAAAAGAAATAAATAAAAAACCAAGTTCTTGAGATAAAAACAGGCGTTTTCACTTTCGGGCTGCGATCGGTCATCAAAACTACTCGCAAGACACTGCACAACAAAATTTAGTGGATTTGGTTTTTTCGGAGTTTTATTGTTCGGTTAGGTAGAGTGAACCCATAAAACAGTTTCCAACTCTATCTTTTTGTTTCCTATGTGATCTTTGCGAAATCCCATAAATGCAGCAGAAAAACCTGCATACTTGGTGAAATAAATTTCTGCGCGCAGATAGCTCACAATACCGCAAAGAAGATGTCGATCGAACAGCGTTTTTTATGAAAAAAAACACAGATTCTCTTCGAGGGTATAAACCTGCCAAGAACTCTGCGTCTTCCTAAGCAAATCAACGAACGCTTCCACGAACATACTCACACGCATATCTTTGTCTTCTCTATCGCAGATCTCATCTCCGCTTCACTCTCCACCGATCACCACCTCACGTAGCAAATACCTTACACGTACTCACATACGTGTATGCGAGCTGCTCCGAAATTACTAATAATGAGACATGAAACTCGTGCGCTTAGCCCCTATAATGGATTGCAGTGAATTGGAATCAATTGCAGGTCAATTCCAATGCCAAGCCGTCTACATCATTGCGTCCTTGCTCGCTGGGCTGGGACGAGAAGGAAGTCGACAGTGGAGGCGGCACACAAAAGATAATCAGGAACAGATTGTGCGATCAGCAACAGCAATTGGGTGGGTATCCCTAGTTTGCTCGCAGGCTCGCTCGCTCCCCACTGCTGACATCAATGTGATCGCGCAAGTGAGTGAAGAATGTATGAACGATCGGGCCGAGCGGCAAAGTGCATCGAAGTTGCGATAAATTGCGTGAGACATAAATTAGCCTGTAAATGACAACTTCGGCTTCCAGAAACGTAAATTTTATGGCCACACTCCGCCGCACACCAAAGGCGACAAACAAGTGTGGCAGAGGTGAGCGCCTACATGTCTATTTATGCGGTACATGCCACTTTCCGTCCGTCGTGTGTCATGTCATGCTGCGACCGTGGCGATCACATTTTGCCGATCGATCGGTCGGTGATCGGCAGTAAGCATATCTCTTCGAAGCATAAAATCGCACGTGAATGAGATGGGAAAATTAAGGGAAGCTGCACTCGTCAATGATTGTGGTTTCTGCTGTGCTCGACGCGGCGATGGGCGATCGCTTGTCGAGATGGTGTTGAGTTATTGCCGTTGGTGGAAGGTGTTGATTTGATTACTTTTACGTAAGTGCTGACAGCTTGGCCAGTCCAGCTCGGGAGGGTAAGCAAATCGTGATATGCAATCGGGGATAATTTTGGTTATTCGATTTGCTTGGTTTCTGATTGCTATCCGCGCTACATTTGAGGTGTTAAGCCTAGCGGTGGTTTCCGACAACTCAGCACCGTAATATATTTATTCGTATGTATATGAAAAATGATTTGACTTTAATGATCGCCACTGACTACAATCAAACAGCCGAACTAGCTCTAAGAGCTACAACAAAGCCACAAATAAGTAAGTATACGAGCAAGTACAACTACATACATACGTAAATATGTACATAGGATGGAGGTGCCTTTCGAATTGAATTTCGTTTTTTGTTTTACCGCCCATAGTCCATTTTAGGATTGTTGGCATTTTGGCATCATTTTGCGGCATTGAAGGTGTTAAAATTGCCAATTACCAATTACCGATTGGCTTTTGGTATGTTCATACATACATATCTACATTGAGCCCGAAGTATTTGTGGAGCTACAAAGGCTGGCAAAATCAGATTTTAAGCATTCATATTTTTGTATGTATCTATGTTCAAACAGATATTTTCCATGGACGCAATTTAACACCAGAGGATTCGCTTCATATGCGAAAATGATTGCTTTGCTGCTGGGTGACTGATTGCCCGCCGAAACGGTTGCGTACTTGTGAAGCGTTTCGGTTGCCATGTGGTGTTAACGTGGGAATTCGCGAATACAAAGTTATAGCTTCGAGTATAAGTAACTGCTATTCTTGCAAATAAGGTGCGAAATTGTGTTAATGTGAAACCAAAAATTAGCAACTAAAATACGAATTACAGAAATTTGCACATCGATGAAATTAGGTGTGGGGTCAATTGGTTGATTATAGCTTTTTGGAAGTGTGGTTTTTGGTGTGTAATAGAATAGCCAGAGGAGAAACCGTGGTGGTGATCAAGTACCTAACGGAAAAGGGCACGCTTAGTTAAGCGTACTTGATCAATGATGACGAAATGTACCGCTATGTGAATGCTAAGTTCTAACCTAATTTCTTTTGAAAAGGGCTTGTGCATGGGCTCGGTATTCATAGGCCTATTCGGAGTATGTCTCCCCAGCAGTTATCTACCTGAAGCTAGTAAAGTTTTAGGGTATAACAAATCTCTATGAATACCTTCTGCTGGCGCGATAGTTGCTAAATGAAGATACGCTCTTACACACAATCGGATGGACAAACATGTGGCAACGCCCTTCTGCATCTTATATAGGGCGGTGTAGCTGCATTTTCCACCATTTCATTTAGATGTTACTTTAACTGCGGTATACCCAGATTCCCTTGAAATCAAAATCGCGAAGGAGGCAGGTGGGAAGAGAATTCATTACTTTTTTATTAATATTGCATAGTACAGTAGTAGTTTGCGAAGGGAAAGAGAATGTAGCTCATCGGGCCTAAACGCATCCGAAAAGATACAACCTTAGTCTATCCTAGGCAGGACATCACACGCAGTGGCTCTCCGATGGTGCCTATAACTCGTAACTCATTCCTTCTTCCTGTGAGAAGGAATTTAGCCATCTCTGAGCCTTATTCATGAGATCCTTGCTGTACCCGACTGTTGCTGCTATGTTTGACTCTAAAATCTGCTCCGGTTCAATTGGACGCTGCAAAGAACCACAGTTTACCATTTCATCAGGCAGTTCGATGCCTTGTCCCAGTACCCACATAAGCTTACGCTCATTCCATTGCACAATGGAGTTCGGCCTCAAATTGAATTCTTGCTCTATTTTAGAAGAGGTTTGAGCGGTGCCCAAGGCCGCGAAAGCAGCTTGGCAGCCACTAGAGATCCTAATAAAATAAGTCCACACCAACTTTCGCCAATTATCCGGGCTGCTATTTTAAGTTACCCTCCGGATTAGAGATGGGCACGGGGCTTAATATTTAATCTCGACCCCGCCCATCCCGAACTCTACTTTTAAGTCCCGTACCCGTCCATCCCGACAATTTTCAGAATTGTACCGCAGGGACCGTGGGTCCCAAAATCTATCACTTAAACAAATTCATATGTCTTTCAAATTAATTTTAAATAATAAAAAATCAAAGATCTGGCATCTTTCGATTATTTCGATTGGCTTTGCTTTTCGTTTACTTTTCAATAAATCGTAAAAAAGCGCTTATTTCATACATCGTTTTTAAGGAAGATTTTCTTAGGTTGCGGTTTATCGGAAGTTCGCCAGTTGCGGCCCTTTTTTGTGGCATCATTCACTTTTTTGTGCTATTTGAAATCAATTGAATCCAATTTTATTTTTATTTATAGAATTTATTTTTTGAAAAGGAAACTAATTTTTTTTTCATTTAATTTTTTATAAACTGTTTGCTAAAAGAAAAACAAAACCACTAACAGGCATTTCTCTTTCAACTCGCCTCAGTCCTTCGAAAAACAAAAGTCTTTATATTGCGTCGCTACAATGTTACGATACCTTGCGCATGCGTCTAGAATGAGACGCAAGTTAGCGAATCGTCAAATTTCGAATCTTCTTAGAAGCAGAGGATACTGGCTTTAATAAAGTGTTGAATCCCACACTTTTTCCTAATGACAATAATTTTTACAAATTTTTTTTTGCGTTGGAGAAGTTGAAATTTATTTGAAACAAACACAAAATTGCATAATCATTCGTTAAAAAGTTGGAAAGTAAAGGTTTCTTTTTACTTAACTTTAATGTTCATTAAATGCCGTCAACGAATCATTGACTGACTCTGAGAGGGAACTTTTTCAAATCGTTACTGAGGAAAACCTTAAGTAATCATTAAGTGACTCTGAGTGCGGCTGCTAGACATTTGTGTAGTTTTTTGAATATATGTACATACTTCCCAGATAGAGGTCCTTTTTTATACGAAATCGCCATATTAAATGGATTGAACTGAATAATTTTTTCTCGGCGAGGATTATACAAGATTTTACAGTTGCAATTCATTGGTTGGCCCAAAGTCGCTTAACATTTTTCTCCGCACTATTCACAATGGCCCACATTTCATGGCGTGAAAGGGCCTTTGGTACTGGTGGCAGCTTTTTTGGCAATAAATTGGCATTTAATTTAATTCAATTTGAATTACGCTCTCATCCGCTTACACTCGCATCACAACACACACAAATCAATAAACAATCTTGCACAATACATAAGTTTGTATGTATGTATGTATGTATATACGCCCGTGATTGCGTGAATGCCCCCCAGAGCGCAATTTTTCGATCGAAACACAAATACGAAATGATCATGGACACAACTTCACGCAACAATAATAACAAAAGCACCTTTCTCATACGTAAGTTATCGACTAAATGAACACACACACCTACCTACGTATGTATGTACATACATATGTGTATATGTAGATACGGATAACCCTGCAGGAAAAACATAGAACTTTCTACAAGAGTTGTTAGTCAGAATATCAGTGACTAAAACTACTGCTACTACTACTACTACTAAATACCATCTGGACAATTTCACAAACATATATGTAGAGATGGATATAACAAAAATGTATCTACATATGTATCTAACTGGCCAACAGCGATCGCATTTTCATTTGCGCCAAACTGGCCTGGGTACTGAATTAGAATATCGGCTCTGCTTTGAATACGATGCGACTTCGGAANTAAGTTTGTATGTATGTATGTATGTATATACGCCCGTGATTGCGTGAATGCCCCCCAGAGCGCAATTTTTCGATCAAAACACAAATACGAAATGATCATGGACACAACTTCACACAACAATAATAACAAAAGCACCTTTCTCATACGTAAGTTATCGACTAAATGAACACACACACCTACCTACGTATGTGTGTACATACATATGCATATATGTAGATACGGATAGCCCTGCAGGAAAAACATAGAACTTTCTACAAGAGTTGTTAGTCAGAATATCAGTGACTAAAACTACTGCTACTACTACTACTACTAAATACCATCTGGACAATTTCACAAACATATATGTAGAGATGGATATAACAAAAATGTATCTACATATGTATCTAACTGGCCAACAGCGATCGCATTTTCATTTGCGCCAAACTGGCCTGGGTACTGAATTAGAATATCGGCTCTGCTTTGAATACGATGCGACTTCGGAACAGCTTCCTTAAAGTTGTCCCGAATCGGCCAGACAAAGATCAGTTAATTTTAAAGCCCCTATAGCCGAATAAAATCCTATGGAGGCCTTGCTTAAATGTTGTAGTTACAATTTTTAAGGCGAGAAGTAATTTTTCAGAGAAAAAATCCCTAATCTATCGACGGGTTATTTTTTTCTGTCGCAGAAACAACGGTAAATATTGGCTTAATTTGGAATCAATTTTCAGCCTTTAAAGTGCTCTACTAACTTAGGTTTTGCATTTCATTTTCGGAATATGTGTAAGTTCCTCAGAGCAATAGAAATATGTATTGTTGTGTACAAATTTAATAAACATTTACCACAAATTTAGCATTTTAAAGCAAAATCTTATTGAACAAATTAGCAAATTTTTTTTACTACCAAAATGCTCGAAACCCGCCCTAATGATTTTGTTTATGCCTGATAAAATAAATAATAATAATAATAAATTGGCGCTTACACATATGTTAGTGTTTGGCCGAGCTTCTCCTCCGATTTGTGGCGTGCGCCTTGAAGTTGTCACNGAATGATTTTGTTTATGCCTGATAAAATATTAAATTCAAATTATTTAAAAAGTTACACCAATTATTACATGATGGGTATCGATCGAAAGGTTTTGAAAGGGCTTCAAGCAAAGGAGTGATAAGATATCTATCTGGCAATTGAAATAAGTAGCAGAATCCCAGACGTAAGAGCTTTACATATTTCTAAGCTATAGATATTTGGGAGGGTTGCCACCTGTTTAAAAAGTCGAATTAAGATAACTTAAATTAACACAATTGGAAGATTGAAGTATGTATCACGGTATGGGTGTCAGGCGAATAAGGTTGTGGTATGGGCTTCAAACAAATGAGTGTTAAGAAGTCTTTAGTTTGAACATTTAGAATGTTGAAGAGATGAAGAGAGAAGAATGTAAAAACCAATTGTTTTATAAGTCAAGTGAATTTTAGAGAATGGATATCGATTTAAATGGGCTTGAAAAGATTTTATTTCGGAACTATACTCACAAAGGTAGCCATGTATTTAAAAAATAAAATGAAACTTAATTCATCAAATTCAGTAAGCATTCACCAGCTAGAAATGACTTGGCTTTCCTGCATGGTATGTACTCCTTGTGCACAAACACAC
Organism: Rhagoletis zephyria; assembly: GCF_001687245.7. NCBI lineage: Eukaryota > Metazoa > Arthropoda > Insecta > Diptera > Tephritidae > Rhagoletis > Rhagoletis zephyria. The sequence continues at coordinate 35,377 of NW_016158265.1, read as the reverse complement.
ACACTAACAGCCAAGTGCCACTCTGTGTCTACAGATTATCAAATTGATTCCAATTAACACTTGCCACTGCCGGAATCGGGTACAACACTTTAGTTTCGGCAGAGTTGACGCTTCGTGTGCACTTGAACGTGGTTGTGTGCATATTTTAGGGATTTCGTACAGCAGCAACAACAACAACAACCATGACTNAAATTGTTTTATAAGTCAAGTGAATTTTAGAGAATGGATATCAATTGAAATGGGTTTGAAAAGATTTTATTTCTGAACTATATTCACGTAGGTAGCCATGTGTTTAAAAAATAAAATGAAACTTAATTCATCAAATTCAGTAAGCATTCACCAGCTAGAAATGATTTGGCTTTCCTGCATGGTATGTACTCCTTGTGCACACACACACACACTAACAGCCAAGTGCCACTCTGTATCTACAGATTATCAAATTGATTCCAATTAACACTTGCCACTGCCGGAATCGGGCACAACACTTTAGTTTCGGCAGAGTTGACGCTTCGTGTGCACTTGAACGTGGTTGTGGGCATATTTTAGGGATTTCGTACAGCAGCAACAACAACAACAACCATGACTTACAATGCAATGAAATCGATAAAAGCAAAGCAAAGCAAAGTTTCGAGAGAACTGATCAACTTTATTACCTTCATAGTACCTCTTTTCTTTCCACATCGACAAAACGTCACCCGACATATCACGCCTTTACCCCACCAATTCCCGCAATTGCGTATTGCGATTCTCGTGGCACGACCAAGCCCGCGTCATAAGTTATACGCGTGATGTCATAAATTTGGTTACCAATCGAATTGACAAACNTCCCGACATATGTACCCCACCAATTCCCGCAATTGCGTATTGCGATTCTCGTGGCACGACCAAGCCCGCGTCATAAGTTATACGCGTGATGTCATAAATTTGGTTACCAATCGAATTGACAAACGTTTGGCTTTTGTGCATAAATGCAGCTTAAATGATGCAATGCGAATGGCAGCGCGCTGCGCCCAGTGGCTTCAACCGACTCTGGCTGGGTAAGTGGGTCTGGGGATTCGGACCAGGCTCATGAGCACCGCACTCGACTTACATACATACATACATATGTATGTATCCAAATATTGGCGATTATATGCCGACGGCAAGACGACAACAACGGTAGTGGCAAAGAAAAAGAAGTCGAAGTGGTAAGTGGACTTTCTGTTGCTGTTGCTGTTGCTGTTGCCGCTGATGTTGTGAATGCGCGTAACGATGTACGCGTTACGGTTCAGCGCAGCTCGTGTGAAATGATAAATAATCCATAATTTCGTGTGGCATTCAATTTCTCTCTTTTATTTGTGACACATAAATTACGTATTAACGCTTTAAGCTGTAGCGCACAACAAAGTACAGTTTTGTTATTGCAAATTTGTACATATTTACATATACATACACACAAATGCATACATACATATGTATGTGAATGTTTTCGAGTGCGCAAATTTTGTGAATGCAAAGGTGTGTAAACTTTTAATACAATTTCACTGTGCGAGTTTATATATAGCGGTAGTTTCACCCTAAGGCGCACATGCCTTCCTTTATTGAATACTTTTTGTTTGATCAAGTTCACCGTGATCCATCTCCCTTAAAGGACTGCAATGGGTCATAAACCCTAAAAAAACATCTCCATTTTGGGGTTCGTCTCTTCTAACTTTTGAGACATTTTCATGCAAGTAATGCGACTTTTTAAATTTTCCATTCATTATTTGTTATTGCAACACTATCAACAAATAGTTGTTAATAGACTACAGCCAAAATTTGGGCCAACTTGCGTCATTCAGCAGCTCGTGCTTGACAGCCATTGATAGTAGAAAGTTTCGTCAATTAGAAAAAATTTAAAAATTGAACTGCACTTTCGACCAAAAAACTGTAACCTTAAAAGCGAAGAGTTGTTAAAAATTAAGGTTTCTTAATTATTTTTAATATAAATAACAAAAAAAAAAATTTATTTAAAATAAAATAAGACAAACCTGTTTAAATTATACTTAACTAAACCAAAATATACTTTACAAAATGGAACATTTAAATCCCCTTTTGTTTTAATGAAATTCAGTTTCATCATTTCGCCTAAATTCAACGTTCTGTCAATTCGTCGGCCATGACTTTTTTAAGTTTGCCGGTATTTTAAAATCATGTAAAACTGAAAATAAAAAAACGAAATTACTAAAAATTGTTCTTGCTTGAAATTGAAAATGAAAATGTTTTTGTGAGTAAATTTTAAAATTAAATTGCTTGGAAACTTCAAGAATTTTAAATTTAAATCTACCTTACTACATTTTTATCATGATTTCTTAGTTTTTTCGAATTGGTTGGAGAAAATATTCTTCCTATCCTCCCGATTTAGACCCGCTGACCATTTGCTGCTTCCTAATTTGAAAAAAAAAGCTCGGCCTTTAGTGATTTGGGTCTAATATAGGCCCTGGCCCTATTTTTTTTTTTTATATATATCAGCCATTGGATCCATCTGATCCGGCAAGTTGGAAAAAGGGGCTAAAAATTGTATTAATTACAGTCGAACCCGATGAGGACGTCGACCATAAAACTTTGTTGACCACTCATTTTGATACAAACTTATAGGGTATTTCCCATTATTAAAATCTGAATTTTTCTACAAATTTCCGACGATTTGTCCAAATTGTTTCTTTTCCCAGCAACAACACTGTCCATACGCCGCTTGGTATACCACTCATGAGCCCAATTAATTTTGTTCCATAACACCACCACATCGTNCTAATGTATTTGAGGACATTTTTCAATCTTTTGATGAAGTCCCCAACAAGAAAGGCGAAAAGCAGAAATTATTATTTGTTGCGTTAATGCGTAAAAATACGCGACTGGGTGGCATATAACTACAACAACAATTGCCTACAAATACCCACAGCCATACATGCATCGCACACTGACAACGCGAGCACCGTCCACTGGCCGTCGATCGCGACGCATGCGCAAATGCACGCCAGTTTACTCTTGGTGTGACGTGGCGTGGTGTGGTGTGGCGGCGATCGAGCGCCAGATGGAATGCGTTGTGGCGGGTGGTGGTGGACCCACCGGCGAGGTGTTGTTTGGTGAAAAATTATGATGAGATAGCTGCATAATAGCAACAACAAAGAACAACAAAGAGCAGTTGGCAATTGGCCAAGATTGTTAAAAGTGCGCGTACAACAAATGGATTTGGCAAAAAAGTAGCAACAAGTAAGTATTCGAAGCTTGTTACAATGCGGCAACAAGCTTAGTTAGCTTCACTTCATTTGGCTGCGCTATTGGCTTTTGGCTGTGGGACTTTTGTATAAGAAGTTGTAGTAAATTGCATTATGTTTGGCTGTTGGTTGGCTCGCAGTTGGCCGGCCATCTTCCGAAGTGCCATGTGCCATATGCCATACGCCTGAGCGCCATGGGTGGTCTGCTTGCTCTGACTTGGTCGGTGGGGCCAGCCCAGTCCGGCCTAATCGGGCCGCTTCGAGTTGGTTAGGTCGGCGCGAAGTTGCGCTCGCACACTATGTGGCATGTCCACGGGTGTTGGTGTTGTTGTGGAATTCGCTGCAGCAAAATTTCATTTTGAGATTTGACAATTTGTAAGCGCTATTCAGCAGGTCGCTATAAATTACTAATAGCAAAGTGCATTACTTTTCCACCATGCCAGAGCTTTTTTTTTTGGTATTTCTGCTGTCCTTTTTTCTTCATTTCTAGTGCTTTACTTTTCTGTCGTGGGGTGTAAAATATAATTGGAAACAAATTCCGATTTAGGTTATTTATGAGCTACCACGTTGGAAATTTATGCACAGCCATCAATATTGTAGGTATAGCAATAAAATCATTTGCGCACATCTAAAATAAAATACTAAAGGGATGTTTCTATTTTTCTTTTGTTTAATATAAGTTATTTGCATAAACTCTGGTAAACAGTTATTTTCTAAAAGATACAAATACTGGAGTTCTGCATATTGACGATTTCTTTGTGTAAGGCTACGGGCATTGAACTCACCGAATTATGTATGTATGTATGTTGACTGCCTAGAAGATTTTAGAAACTACTTTACTTTGCCTGATAAGCTTATCGTGAGATAAACGGGTTTTGTATCGATGCTTTTGTAACGAATCGATGGCCAAGTAGAAACTTTTCGTGGACGATTGATAAATGAAGATAGGTTGCTATTGCGAATGTAAAATGAACGGTTTCGTTCGAAGTAAAATAAAATCTTCGAACGGAGATATTAGCAACAAATAAAGATTTCTTACAAAATAATCTTCGAAGCAAATAAATGCGGCACCTTAAATTTGTTTGAGATGACAGGTAAAAAATCAACGGAAATAAGGTCAATAGTGTCACTATTTCGCATACTGGTACGAAATAAAGTCAATTGACGTTATAACCTTTACAAAAGCGAAATAAGGTCAACGAAAATTTGGAAATAAAGTAAATGATGTTATTTCCTCATCCAAATGGAAATAACGTCAACAATGCTTAAAGTATGTCGATTCAGAGAAGAAAATGTTCTTGCACAATTCAGAGGAAAGAAGATTTAAAATGTGAGTAATGATAAGAGATTCAGGGTCATCTTCAAGATGTACAAGTGAACATTGAATTTTTAATTTTCACTTCACAATTTCATAGAACGAGAATTGGCCAATAGGTTGTCGTTCCTTCTGGGAATATCGAAAGTTTCATATAAAAAATCTTCCGTACGCTTCTGTCAACCGGCATTAGTTTAGATCCGAATATGTAACTTTAATCCATCAATTCACACAACTCAACT
>NW_016158265.1:0-30484 GCF_001687245.7 Rhagoletis zephyria | reverse complement strand
ACATACATACAAAGATGGAAGCGATGGTTTTTGAAAATTTTAATTTGAATGCTCTAGGAACGTTTCTGCATCAAAAAGAAAATTTTTAAAAAAATTTCGCTTACATCTTTTTGGCGGTAATGGCTCGGTATGTGAAAATTGCGTGATTGACGTAAAACTAACTGACGCACGCTCTCGCCAGCAAACATTTCCGTCGCGCACGATCACGAAAGTTACGTGATTTTTCTCTCAAAGCCGCGCACGCTCACGCGTGAAAAAGCGTGACACTGCGTATCACATAGAAAATCACGTGTTTTGCCCATCTCTAACCACCGTCGCACACTGTTAGCCAGTGGATTGGCTCATTGCCTTTGCGACACATCCTGGCTGCCGCTTTTTCATACCCGCATACATACAAAATAAAATTTCCCCAACATGTACATATGTATATACATATGTATGTACGTATGTGATCGGCCAGACAACAACAAAGGCTGCCAGGCAGGCGAAAAACTGGCAGTCAACTTCCAAGTCAAGCCAAGTCTAATGTTGATACATAACAAAAAATTTCTTGAGGTAGGTTGGGAGCAGGCATTATGTACACTTTTGCTTGTGTCGTTCGACTTAATCATTGCTTGCCGCTGTTAGTTAGCTCACATACCTACATACATACATACGTACATATGTAGCGTTGGCTGAACTATTTATTCGTTGTTGGTTACCTTAGATAGTTAGGCATTTGCAGACAGAACAGTAAGTGGTTTCATTTTTACTCGTACTTTTGTTTGGTTAGTGGGTAACCTAACGTCGTCGTTGTTGTCGTAATTTGTTGCTTTTGTTTCTATGTCGCGACGTCACCCCATACACATTTTACTGTGTTTACATCTGTAGATACTTTCGATATACAAAAATATTTATTTACATATGGATGTGTGTATGTTTATTTCAAAGCATTAAATTTCAAATTTACTTTGCCAAAAATTTACGGGTGTGTCAGAGCAAGTGGCACTGCGTTCTCCAATATATTTTGTATTCCCACAGAGATCCCAAAACAACCCCTGATTGCCTAATGAATATTTAAAGAGCCTTGGTAGTCGAATTCCTTAATGGGTTTGACTAATGGAGATTTTTTATTAAGTTTATCTTTGTCTAGCCAGGGCAGTATAGTCACAAAGAATGTGCTCGGTAGAGAGGAACCTGATCTCATTTCTGTTTAATTGAATAATATCCGATGCATTAAAAGGGTAGCAGAAAAGCCTGGCTTGGTTATGGGTATACACAGACCCAGTACTAACTGCGTCCGGACTGTAGCTACTCAGTAATTATGGTTCTCGAAAAGGACCAAGTAAGAACACGGAGTTGTTCCGGTCCTAAGAAGGCAGTCCAGGATGCCTTCGGTCTCACAGTGGCCTAGCGCAAAGTTACTGTATTCTTTGCTGTCAGAATTTGAAGCATGTTAAAGTAGTTTGATGGGTCCGGATGGCTGCTTGGCAATCTAAAAGATAACTAAAAAGGCGCGCCTTTAGCCCTTTTCAAGGTTTATTTTAGTGCAGGTTAAGATTGCTAAAACCTGAGCCTGCCACACCGCGGGCCATCTGCTCATGGGAGTTGCTAGCTTCGTGGCGAGTCGATATATACCTGCACCTGCTCCCCATTCTTGAATGTATGCACCAATGTACGTATGTATCTGGGATCAAAGATAGACATTCAAATTCGACATAGGGCGTTCTACAAATAAATTCTGATATAAGCTGTTTTTTCAATAAAATGCTGAACTAGGGCGTTATTCAATCAAATTCTGAAGTAGGCCGTTCTTGAAAGGTTTCGAACTGGCTGCCGTGGTGGGTCGACCTTCCACTCAGGTAACGATTTACAATAATTTTTTCATTATTTTGTGATTTTATCCTATGAAATATTTATGACTTTTATCTAATTCTTAAACTAAAGGTCAGGTAGACACACATAATGGTAGTAGTTTTAAAGTTCAAATATTCATAAAACATTGTCTGCTAAATTTCTCTGCTAAAGTCTCTGAGCGAAAAAAATTTTGCAATTGATAAATGAGCTGTTTACAGCACAAATTGATTAACTCCACTTTTTAAAAAATCTTAAATTTAAGTGTCCAAGAACTATATGTGAGGAGAATCGAAAAAGTTACCAAACTGGGAAAACAAATTACCAAATTACCAAACTTGATATTGAAATTATAAAAATACCAATTTTGGTAAAAACAATAAGCAAAACGGCAACGCTGAGTAAAAGACATGCGCATAAGATAAATATAAAATTTAATACTACTAAACAAGTTTTTAGAATTCGCAGCACTAATGTCATTTGAGTCAATCTGACCTTTGCCTTGTAAAGTGTGACATTTTTTAGCACTAACATCCTCAGCACATTTTACAGTGCGAGCGCCTTTGTGTTTGTTTACAGTTACTTCAAAGTTTAAAGCGGGCAAAAAAATGCTGACTTCCGACTTGGATGAATACAACAGCAGCACATTGAAGGATTGCATCCAATTTTTGTGATGACATACCATCAAGGGCTGTGTTTATTAATGGTATAATGAATTCACTTCGCTCGCCGATGTACAACGAGGGGGTTGTCTAATATCGGTGTGGACGCCAGAAAACATCAACGCTATGCGCAGAAAAGATCATCATGTGACATACCACTTTTACCAACAAAATTTCTTTCTTTCTTATATATTCTAAGAACTTTTTAGAGACCGTCGTATCAATTAAATATTGTCCCGATTTAAAATGGAATCACTAATAAAAATCACTAAACTAAAAAAAACAAATCACTATACGAGCAAATCTCACGAGTTGTTAAGTTTTTCGACAACAACGTGTTTTTGTTCGAAAATTGTGTTACGCCTATCTTAGAAAATGCATTATCTTCAGTTATGTATAAAGAACAAGATTCCATCGCGAAATTGTATTTAAATTAAAGCTTAAAAAATATATGTATACTAAAAAAGTAAAAAACAACCACTCATGCATGCTCATGTAGTTGCGTATGTAACGTATACGCCCCGTAGCACCATACGCAGTCATCTAATCCGTTTACTGTCGNAAGAACAAGATTCCATCGCGAAATTGTATTTAAATTAAAGCTTAAAAAATATATGTATACTAAAAAAGTAAAAAACAACCACTCATGCATGCTCATGTAGTTGCGTATGTAACGTATACGCCCCGTAGCACCATACGCAGTCATCTAATCCGTTTACTGTCGCGCACGCCTTAACTTAAAAGTCATATTATTTAAAAGTAATTAAATATTGGCGTGGGAGATTTTTACACAGTATTCCTTATGCACATATATATTACTTTCTTCATGTATATGTATTAAAAGTTTAGAATGAATTTCCAGTTTGCCAATAAAAATTGTAAAAATGGAATTTTAGTTTCTCAAATCATTGTCCTCTTTTTCTCAATGTAATTTTTTTTGCGTTTGGTGACACACTAGTTTTATTACACTAGATTCGTTCGTTTTGGCAAGAAGTGCATTTTCGCCGTTTAATTTTATAATTTTGAAGTACATATCTAAAATTATTAAACTTAAAAAAAAATCCTAAAGTTACAAAATAGCGGCGGCAGATATTCTGCATGCTGCCATTGTTTTTTTTTTAATTTCGTAGTAAACTCTTCAAACTCCACAGATATGTTTTATTTGATGCCAACGTCCATTGTCTCGAATGTGAACATTCTATTTGAAAACTTCCCAAAGTTATTGAAAAAAAAATACATATATGATTTTTTTCGAGTGACAAATGAAAAAATGAATCATTTCGGTACCTTTCCGCCTAAAGTAACGTTTTAAGGCAACATTTTTTAAAATACTTGATTTATTTTTTATTGAAGTTATTTTTGGAAATCCAAGGATTAAAATAAAAGCAAGAATAATTCTTTAGCGTTTTTTTCTGCCGAGAGAAAAAAAAACAACTCGTGAGATTTGCACACATTCATACACATTCATTCTTTGATTGACAGTATTCTTGTTAATTAAAAAAAAATTCTAAATTTCATATGACAATAAAGGCTACAAATGTGATAGGTATAATTAATTATTTAATTAAACCTAACCAGTTTTAGTCGCTGCATATACATACTTACATGAGTACGTATGTATGTACATACATGCTGAAGTATACATTTACATGCCCTGCAGGAAATGGAGCTAGATTGTTGCTAACTTATAATTACCCAGCAGTATACTGGTTTTAATTTTTTACTACTTATTTCCTTCGGCCGTAACTAACCACTTTAGTAGGGGGATGGCCGCAAAAAAGTGAAAACTGGTTTCCTCTTCATTGAGTGTCAATTAATTTTTATAACAAACGCTTTTGAACATAAAATATCTATGAGAAAAAATTAAAGTGATCAATTTAATTAAATTTTTTGTCGTGTTTATTTATTTGCTTTATTTAACAGTACATATTTGTTCATTTGTTTAAATACTCTGTTTGAGGTGGTCCCATATATGAACAAACTGGATTCAAATCAACATTTATGAAGCGCAGAAAAAAATGTAAACAAATTAATTTTTGTGCGTTGATATTTAAAAAGAAAATTTAGATTACGTCTGCATGACTCCTGAACGACTTTACAACTCACTTTAATTTAGTTTTGTCATAGCTAATTAAAAGCGAGGTGTTTATCGAAATCTTGCAAAAAAGCTAATTACAAGTTGGTTATTTTTATCGATTGATAAGTTTTCGCTACAGGGTAGGTATAAACAAAACGTTTCATTTCACTTTCTGAAAAAACTCTTCACAACCCTCGACACCCACTAAGATTACAAACAAAAGACTAACGACTTTCTTTTTTTTAAGTTTTTACACTTTTTCTCTCTTACTTCTGAAATTGGCAATGCTTTGGCAAGATTTCCCGCAAAATGTCGCCATTTTAAGATATTAATGGAGACTTTCTACGCCGTAGATCGCTTACAAATCTAAAAAGATGCATACATAAAATGTATAAATAAATACATCAATAAATACATACATATGCAATGGCTATATATACATAGGTTCTAATGTCGTTTCAAATTTTGTTCACAAGCAAAGGAAATAAGTAAATTAAATTAATCACATACATTACTGATATATTAATATTTGCATCTCCATACAAGCCAGTACACACATACATATGTACATATGTAATTATACTATATGTGCATGCGTATGTATGAATATCCCAACCTACTGATACTTGAATAAGTACTCCTTACTTGAGTTCTTTTTTTCGTTTGTGGATTTCCAGTACATTTTTACTAAATATCTGCTTGTACATTGTCCACACATACGTACATCCATATATACCTTAACAAAAAGTTCGAATTTTTTATTCCAGTCTTTTCTTTAATAAATCAGGTATTTAAAATGATCGTATAAAAAATTGCAAAAAATTTTTTCATGCATACATATGTATGTATGTATGTATGTACATACATACCTCGCCCACGAATTGCTTTGTTACGGTTATTCTCGAAGTTAAAATTGGATATTCACAAAAAATACAATATATTATATACCAATGATGAAGAGCGAAGCGAAACAAAATAATTCCTGACAAGTTAATTTATATTCACAAGACATTAAAATCTAATTAGAATAAAAATAAATAAAACTTTCCCAAAATTAAGGAATTATCATGGGGTAAAATAATGTATGTATATATGTAGTATGTAGGTACCACCAAACATGCAAATGTCTTCTTTAAGTACAATAAGTAAATACAAAAATTTTATCCGGAAACAGTGAAGAAATTTTCTGTGCATAATACACTAAATCCTATTTGCATAGATACATATATATTTATATGTACATATAGACAAACATACATATGCATGTATACAGGGGCAAATGAGAGTGAATAAATTTCTCCGATTCCCAGAATATACCTCTCAGAACTCTTTTTATAATATTCTTGTACATACGAGCAAATACCTACAAACATACATATCAATGTATGTGCCAGAGTATCTACACACATATAGGCGATGCCTGATACAAAGAAGCAAAGTCGGTTTGGGGTACATTCAAAAAGAAAGGAAATAACAACAGCATTCAATAAAAAAAAAGCGCCGTAAAAAATGCCAAATAATTTAACCGAAATAAATACGCCTTCCTCTTCCCGCTCGGCCAGTGAAATATACGTATGTATGTGCGTGTGTAGATTAACCGAAAGACCTTGAACTTGAGACTAAATTTCCAAAATGCGCGTATTCACATTCGCGCTGGCAACGAACGGCACAACAAAGCAGCGATTAAGCAACAGCCACCATTCGACGTTGACTTCGCTTTTAACGCCGCCACCGCCACCGCATCGAAGAATTCAAAAAAAAAATAAAAATTACTTTGTGTTCGATAGCGCTCTTTCAACACAAAGTCAAAATTAAGCAAGTAAATACGCATACAAAGGCACACAAACATAGAGGNGCCACCATTCGACGTTGACTTCGCTTTTAACGCCGCCACCGCCACCGCATTGATGAATTCAAAAAAAAAATAAAAATTACTTTGTGTTCGATAGCGCTCTTTCAACACAAAGTCAAAATTAAGCAAGTAAATACGCATACAAAGGCACACAAACATAGAGGTATTTGTGGGTCTAGAGCGCGCAGATATGTGCATACATATACATACATACATACATATGTATATAAATACATACTTATGGNGTATTTGTGGGTCTAGAGCGCGCAGATATGTGCATACATATACATACATATGTATGTGTATAAATACATACTTATGTATGGGAGTGTAAGAGATTCGCAAACGGCCGAGTCATTGTTGCTTGTCAGTCAGTGGCTCATCGCAAGAACAGGAACTAAAATTCATCCGCATAGTAAAGCCGGACTTTAGCATTTCACCTTAAATGCATTCAAACAAGCACACATACGTACATATGTACATACCTATATATGTATGTACATACAATGTGGCAAACAAATAAAAACTTATGCTCGAACAGCCTGTGCCTATCCAACTGGCTCACTTTGGCTAATTGGTGAGATAACCGACAACCATAACATCCCGACTTTCTTGTTTTCCCCCCATTCAATCTGCCCCCCTCCAATTCAAAACCGCCTGCGATCTGGCACAGAAGCGTCTTATTTTGAATGCTGCCTTTCCTGTTTGTTGTATTCCCTTTCATCTGCTTTTTCGCTGGTATTGGTTGTGTGTTTGTTCATTCGTGCCTGATTAATTAATACAAAACTCATGCATGTCATAAATTTGTTTTTAAGTAGGCGCCAATAAAAAAAAAAGATTCGCAAAACTTTTTCGAGTCGCAAATACGAAAATATTTAAATTTTTTTTAAAGTACATACATATGTATGTATATACCTATTTGTACATATCTATTAGACGTTTACGCCGACGTTTCTTGTAAATTCTCACGCGCCGTCGCCGAGCTATGGAATTACACACATATGTATGTGCAAAATTTTAGGATAGATAAACATTGAAATATGTCGCTTGGATAAGCCTCCATAAATAACGCTATTAAAAAAAAAATACATTTTAAAAAAAATTCTTTTAACTAAATAATTTGGAGGCGCTGAATACGAAAATTAGCTCCTCTATTTTTCCAAAAAATGTTTTTCGGTCAGAAGCTTTTAGCACAGCTAATCTAGGGTCGAATACTATTTAGTAATCGAAAATATTTTTCTTTTGTTTTTCAATATTTTAAGGCTGGTCGCAAAGCTTGAACTACGTGGCTGGGTGTGCTGTCGAATCGGCGCCATTTCAAAACAAATTGTGGTAAAAATTTTCTTTCCTCACGGGAATACTAATTTTAAGGCCCTAAAACTATGCCAGCCGTTATTATTCAAACGTGGTAGTCAAAGCACAGGAAAGTTTTTCTTCATCTTACCATAGCTTTTTCTATCCAATATTAAAGTGTCCTCGTTTTGGTGAAAAATTTTACTATTTTTCATTACACTTTTATATATGTACATACATAAGGGCAGAGTAATTTAATTTCGAAAAAAGTGTATGGCATATTCGAGTTTTACGTTCGATTCTAAGCGAAAATGGTGAACAAACTATAAACCAAATATGACGTTTGACCCTCCCAATTTTTGAAAGAAAAATCAGTGTATTATAATTTTTTTGTGAACGAAATTAATTTTTTAACCGACTACCCAAAAAGGAGGAGGTTATCAGTTCGTCGGAATATTTTTTATGTATGTTACCGCATAACTTTGGACCACGTCAACCGATTTCGATAATTTTTTTTGCATCGGAAAGGTAGTGTATCAGAGGTGGTTCCATACTAATCTGGTTTTGCTAAAAATGACTTGTCATTTACATCATTTTGTGTTTTCTTCATACAATATACTGCTTTTTCTTTTGAAAATTGGGAGGGTCAAACGTTATTTCTGGTATATAGTTTTTTCGGCATTTTTGGAACTAATAATAATAGTAACTCTTTCGCCATATGCTGCAGAAAATTTACGTTTTTTTTGCAGAAATTTTAACCATTTATTAGTAGTGTTGGGCAATATTAACAACAGAAGAACTCAGAGCTCGATTCTCAAAATGATCGATTACTCAAAAGTGCTCAGTGCTGAAATATATTGATTTGAATAAAGTGCTGCCAGTTTGTGAGATCTCTACATTAAGCATTGAAATGTCACCAACATGTTCATATCTAAAGCAAATACTCAGTATTCTCAAAAATACCCGATCCTTAAAAGTATCAATACCAAAGAACTCGATCTTCAAAAGTACCTCGATACTTTCCAACACTATTTATCAGGCATATTTTCAACAGTGCGTCAAAAAGTCCCGTTATGGTGGGAGTTGACGGGTTAAACTATTGGAAAAGCTGATCACTCTAATTTTCAATATGCCGGCCAATCTACAAACCATAAATGTAGTTTACAGTATTAAAAAAAATAGAACACCATGCAAATAATTTGTCAGACATTTTTAATTTAGTTATATATGCAGTTTCTTTAACAGAAAATTAGTGAGTACTATAAGTATTCATGCTCATAGAGCTGCTGCAGCCGGGTGGCAAAGGTGCGTACTTCCCCCACCGTTGCACCTCGGTTCGATTCCTGGTCAAAGAGACATCCAAAAAAATCAGTTATAGAAAGCTTCTCATTTTTCCATTCCATTTTTTGTAACAAGATCAAGACGCACACCAAAAATAGGAGGACAAGGCCGACAAAACTCTTAAGCGCCAAAGTATTATATTATACAGTATTTTTTTCATGTGTAGCCATCTAAAATTAGTTTTAAAAAGTCATATATTTCAAAAAGGAACAGTTCATTAATCTATTGTCTAGTTTCAATAGATCAATAATTGTGTATCAGTATTATCTAAGCGAACACCTTTATCGCAAAAAATTGCATTCCTTTTGCTGCACCCATCATGGATCTTTGGCGCTAGTTTAAATAAGTTAACTACGAACAGTAGTGGGTGGGTTAACATATTCCACAAAACCACCTAAGTAAGCAAAAAAAGTTTAATAAGAGGCCAGCGCTTTTGTAGAACACCTTAACCCTCCGCATACAATTTTTAATGAACTTGTTCCATAAAAGGGTCAAACAGATTCAAAAATCGCTGTTTTACTCATACGTGTATATATACACATATGTATGTATGTATGTACACCACGATTGAGCGCGTTGTGAAAAGTTGTGAACACTTGGTGATTGTGAACAAAGAAATTTATTCGTGTGTTATCTCACAGAAATAATTTTAAATTTTAAGCATTTATTTAAGCTTTATAAAGCAAAATGAAATGTGCTGTGGCAAATTGTGATAATGCAAATAAAGGGCAAGCGTGCGTTATAAGTTATTTATCGTTTTCTACCAGGGATATTTTTTTTTGATTTTAGCCAAAAAAATCAACAAGTTGTAAGCGTCGTAAAATGATTTTCATTATACTAACGTATTTGTGTTCATGCGTCCTACTGGAATTTACAATGATTTTTATTTTTCGAGTTTAATTGATTAAGTTTAAAAATTATAATTATTATTTGAGTTCTATATTTTCGTTCAAAGGAAATTATTATTACCTTATTTTTATTTTTTCGATCAAAAATAATGATCATTTTATGATTTTTATTTTTTCGCTCAAATATAATAACTATTATTGAGTTATATTTTTTGACTTGAAAATAATGATTATTCAAATAACTCAAAAGCTATACCAACGTGGTTTCAGACGTATCCTTTTCAGAGGTAGCGACATCCTAATAACAGGAATAAGTACCAAACTTTTCAGGTCGCAATTTCAGTAGGTTGCGTCTGTACGGCCTTTTCAGTAATCATTATTTTTAGGTGGAAAAATAAAACTCAAATATAATGATTATTTCTGAGCAAAAAAATAAAAATCATTAAATAATCATTATTTATGAGCGNAAAAAGAAGTCTGATGAGGAGATGTGGTGATCTCCGAAATAGTGCTATAACTTCTACCGCTTAGACTTTGTTGCTTTTTCAATTTTTCCTAACAAGCAATCGTGGTACAAAGCTCAATAAAAATATTAAAGATAATTATTTCCGTTGAGCGAAAAAAATAAAACTCAATAATAATTATTATTTTTAAGCGAAACAAATAAAAATCATAAAATAATAATAAAATGCTGATTTAAATTATTTAACTAATGATTACCGTCCCTGTTTTCTACAGAGGTAGCGCTCACCAAAAATTGGATGCAGTTCTGCAGGCGAGGAAATATATTCAACGCCAAATCGAGCTACATACGTGTGCATGAAGCACTCTGCTAGGGAAGATATACAAAATAAAATTTGTTTAATTTCTACAAATTTTACCATTTTAATTTGATATTAATAGAAATGTTTGCATTGTTTACGTTTTGCTAGCAACGTTTCCTCTTCTTGCATTCTTGTTCGCGTTTTCGCATTTATCTCTCGTAACTGCACTAGTGTCATGTCACACAAAATTTGCTCCCAAAAATCATCTTTGCTGAGCGTAATCATGCCTTTTTTCATTATTGTATATTTTGATTAAAAAAAAAGTGCACCAATACGGCAGCTCTGCGTCTCTGTAGTGTTCATCTAAATGCCTCTCCGCTTAAATCACTTTAATTTGGTTTTGCAAGAGCCCAATTGGACATTCCGTTAACAAATCGAGGTAAGACTCAAAAGCGCGTACATACGTATTTACATACTTCTACATTTTTATGTATGTATAAGCCACCGCCACAAGCGTAGTTAACTCACGTGCAATCCCTACAAACGAAAATTAAAAAAACAATTTATAAAATATGGCAATACTCATACAGTTTTTACCGTTTTTTTTTCTGGGTTGCGCTATACACTCAACTTGTTGTGAATGTGAAGTTTATTTTTATATATATGTATATGTATTTGTTTGTTTGTTTCTACTGCTGTCGGTTTTTTTATTCATTGACCTACTATCCAAAATATGATGTAACTGATTCAAGCGCGCCAAGCACAACCAAATTTATACATACATACATACGTTTGAACAAAACAGGGGTAACGGCAACTCATGCCGCGAAAATGAACACCCGCAACAAAAAAAAAAAAACTAAAAACAACAACTACCATAGTACCTACAAGCAATAAAACAAAAAACGGAATGATACCTTTACATCAGATAAGGCGTTCACGAAACAGGTAGACGAACGAGCAGCGAGCGTGCTAAAATAGGCCATGTTGGTTTTTAACAACAACAACAACCAATTCGAGTCTTTCAAAAGCTAAAAGAACAAATAGGAAGCAGTGAGCATGCCGCTTAAACTTTAGGAATTATTTTGCGAAAACTTGTCAAAAGGTCATAGCACACAAATAAAAAGCTGTGCAACGACACCGTAGCGTATGTGTAATAGGTACGTAGTATTTCCGCAACAAGTATACGCCGCGGACGTCGCGGCTTTGATAACTGCTTTGATAGCTCTGAAATTCAGAAGGCGCTGTCATCGTCTTGACTATTTCTACTGTATTTTTAATAAATGCATATATGTACATATACACACATGCGTACGTTAAATGATACATATTTTGAAATTTTGAATGGAATTGCAAAATTGTTATTATTGCTTGTTGCCTGAAGGGCTCACGATTACAGGCAATAAACACCAAGACAATGTACCACCGAAAAAGGTAGTGAGATAGTCAAGTGTTCAATTTTGTTGCTATGCTTTTCCTCTTATTGCGAAGTAAATAAAAATTACGATAAAAAGTCGATTTTCGCGAATGTGTAAAGCTCTTCAAAAATACTTTTATTCATACATTGCGGCGAAATATGTGATGGTAGAAGGCTTAGAATTGTTTAAAAACTACTTCCCCTTAGAAAAACGGAATGCAACAGCAGCGTTCGTTTACCATAATACATAATATTTGCGTATGTATTTTTGGCAGTGGCGGCTCAAAATGACAGCTCTAATATCTTTTTCCAACATACGATTGACGAAGTTGCACGAAAATTACTAAAACATCGTATAAGTAGCTACGAAAGGCTCAAAATGAGCAGCCGCTTTCCACCTAAGTATTAACAGGAGTGATATTGCGCCCCTTTGAAATGTACACGTAAGAAATGCGTAAATAATTGTATCTTATCTGCGTTTGAGTACATTTTTCTCCAAAAGAAGAACGCTGATTGCCTGAAAAGCTTAAGGCACATATTTAATTTTGAGCTTCTTTAGATGCCTGTCGGGCCTCAGCTCTGAAAATTTGCTTGACTTATTTTGCAAGATAAAACGAATTTCTTTTTAATTTCATCGATATGTTATAGGTGCATTCTCTCTCAAGGATATGCATAAGGACAATGCTTTTTTGTTTGTCTGGGCTATTTTTCTGTTATATCAGAAATTTCCATTATTTTTACGAGCTTTTATTATGTTTCACCCGTGCGTAATCAAATGATCATTCGATCGATCGATCCGATAACTCTGTTCCTCTTTAGGACACTTCCAATAATAATACTCAATTTGTTGTTTTACCATTTTTTAGTACTATCGATTTTTTATGGGTCCCCAATTCCATTTTTTGGGGTTTCTATGGTACCTATAAAAAATAGACCCCGCATTCAATGTCAGTTCACCAGGGGCTATTTTTTTTCATTATATAAAAGGTAAATATTAAAATAATAAACTTTTTATTCTATTAATGAGTTTTTTTAATTAAGAAGACGATTCCCATGAGGCAAGTTATGTTTATTTTATTTTATTGGCTAGATGTTTATTGGTTATATTTTGTAATTGTGAAAATGTCGGAATTTTTCTTTAAAAACTCATTTTCGTTTCGTTCTTACGAGTTCTGGCAAAGCAATAACTTTCCATTTCACTCACCTTATACGAACATTAGGGTAGTCCTTAAAAATAATCAACACATAAATTTTGTTCTACATGCAAAATAAAGACACCTACGAGAATTTATTTTTTTTTTTTATAAAATTTGTGAAAGTTCCAGTCAACTTTGGTTTATAAATAACACTGGTCTACAAGGGTTTTGCGAATAAGACGGGACCTGGTGTTTCCGAACGGATTTTTCGTGCTGAACACGAATCTGGGGTCCAAAACTTCCCATCACGTCACGTTTTCGAGAAAAAAGGGGTTGAAACCCCTAAAAACAGCGTTTTTGGCCATTTTTGAAAAATTGTAGAGCTGAACCCTGACGTGGTACAAACTTTGTATATGTCAGAAATTAAAGGCTAAATCGTGCCCTTTCGAATGAGCCCTATGCCGAATTAATCGCATGCACCCTTAGATCAGGGGGTGTATTTGTGTCTAGGAGTCCAATTTTTATATCCACCATATTCGACCCGTCATCTTAAATTTTTAAAATCTAACTGCAGATTCGTAATCAGCGACTTTTAATATAGTTAAAACCTTGGCATTATTAATTTTCTATGATCGTTTAAGATTAAATTCTTTCTGTGATCAATTTTTCCTGCACCCCTAAACACAAATACACCCCCTGCTTTAAGGGTGCACGCGATCAATTCGGCATAGGGCTCATTCGAAAGGGCACGGTTTAGCCTTTAATTTCTGATATATGCAAAATTTGTACCACGTCAGGGTTCAGCTCTATAATTTTTCGAAAATGGCCAAAAACGCTGTTTTTAGGGGTTTCAACCCCTTTTTTCTCGAAAACGTGACGTGATGGGACATTTTTGACCCCGGATTCGTGTTCAGCACGAAAAATCCGTTCAGAAACACCAGGTCCCGTCTTATTCGCAGAAAAAAATTTGAAATTTGTAGACCAGTGTAATTAGTTATGCTGAAAAGACCGAAGAAACTCATGTATAGGCGAGAGTATATGGATTTCCATAACGCATTTTTTTTTTATTTTTTCTATAGTAACCAAATATGTTAATTTTATAAAATTTTAATACATTCAAACCCAATTAGCTTAAAACGCATTTGTCTAAGTTTTTCTTTGGACAGTTTCTTGAGATAGTGGATTTTTGTGTGGTTTAAAGGTAGGATTTCATTCATGACTAAGCTGAAAAGATCTATCAGTGCCAATCAGACAATTAAAATACGCTTCAAACGATACGCTATTTATAGGACCAAATATCGCAGAATTATAGCTGACTAAAGACAAAATTTTGTCGAATTTTCGTGGTTATAAAAAAATTCTTTTTTGCTCAAACTTTGCTGAGCATTATTTTACAAATTTTAAATTTTCGTGTATGTCTCTACGTAAATCAAAATTAAGGTTAGCCCTATATAAAATTTAGATGTTGATATTTTTTAATGGCCACCCTAATGTATGAAAAAATATATACATATGTCCATATGTAAGTAGAAGATGGTGACAGTGAGACGTTTAGGCATTTAATCGCTCTTGAATATCGCTTCGACTATTACCCCACGTCAATCAGTGCCGATTATTTTTTGCCTTTGCTGCTACATACTGTTACCACCGAAAACTTCAGATTTCTACACCCATGTCTAGAGAAATACTTGCTATATACTAGGTATGTTAGTGTATAAATAGATATGTATGTAAGTACATATAAATATATACAGGCATAAAATTTGCATTAGGCTCTGGTTCACCACCAGCAACCGCGAAAGGCAAAAAGCAATAGTGCACCAGGTACAAATAGTACTAGTTGGCAGGCAAAGCTAGCACTAGCTTACAGACTACGCTGCATGTGAAGTAAGTGCGTACAAATGTATATGTAAGTACTTTTATAATCGTATGTACATATGTACAAGTATTTGCATTCATACGCAAACGGCGCAACAACTATCTACGAGTATCTATGAAGCAACCCAACTCAACTCACTCGAAAACACCAGCTAACACACGGCAACAACAATAATTATTACATACTTACAATGGGAATAACAACTACAAAAACAAAACAAGAAAAGCATGCAATGAGTTAACGCACAGTGGCAGCAGCGTAGCAATTTTCAAAAGCAAAATAACAACATGCAATAATGCAACCAACAAAGCATAAATTGTGAACGACAACTACTATGCCGACAAGCCTTGACCTGATTTCTCTTCCTCTCTCGCGGCCACACGTTCGTCGTTCGCCGCTTGCACCTACTATAAATATGTATTTATGTATGTAAACCTATATATGTACATATGAATATACATACCTATGTATTACAAACTAGTATGTATGTATGTATATGAATGTAAGCTAAAGCGTGTGTATGTTTATGGGTATATATTCCTATCATTGAGGTACACACATACATACATACATATATCTACATATATAAATACCCTGAAGGAAAGAATGGTCCAATTGCTCGAAAAATATAGTCGTAGGTATAGTAGTTTTGTAACTAGACCAAAGATAGTCCAAAAATTTAAAGCAATGTAAAGTAAAACAGGTGAATTGTACTAAAAGTGGTCCGAATGTAATGCATAAGGTATGAGTTTTGATCTAAAACTGGTTACAATGTCATACAGTAGCGGACAACGTGCACAATTAACGACTTGCTGATATGTAGGCACTTAGTCAACAAATTTTCATGTGCGACATTGGCATGCAGAGAGAGTATCCGCTTAGAAAATCTGACAACCCCGGTTAGAATCGCAGTTGGCGCAAGTTTTATTTTTGTTTTTTTTTTTCTCCCCAAAAGTGGTTACAATGTAATGCAGAAGCGGACAATTGGTCCAAGCCTAGGACATTCAATGTTAAATGTAAATAGAATTTTACATGTTGTTGGACCAAACTTTGGACTAGTTACAATCACTTGCAGTCTAGTTTGTGGTGTGCTCTAAGTCTATTCCGAGGTCCTACAGGGTATGTATATGTACGTGCATATATTAAAATATGTCTGCTCATATGCCTACACCCATACATTGTAATATGTACATATATACATGCATATGTAGTTTTCAAACCAACACAATCAAGCTTTCTTTCGCTCACTGTTGACGTAGCTGTTTCTTTGCATGCGAGTGCACTGCAGCGAGATTGCATATTTGTGCATTCAAACACGTTGCAACGCAACGCAATGTAATGCTGCTTCTGCGGCGAGTGACAGAGGCTCGTCCGCATGCACAAAATCCTCGCGCTCTTTGTCGTTTTCGCGGCGCTCGGCAGCTGCACCTTCGCCCGTACATAAGCATATGCATTCAACGCTACCGTCGCTGCTGCTGCCGCTGCACGACGGACCGAATCTAGTGCTTGTGTGACATGCTGCCTACGAGGCAATCGTTTCATGCCGCACGCTCGTAGAAACCCATCAGCCATTTCCTTCCTGTGCACAGCTGTGGTGATCGCTTGCACTTTCAGGCATTCGTCATTGCAATCGCACGCGCTGTCCGAGCGTTTACGGACTTGAATGGTGGCATAGCTGCACAATGGCGCAAGTTGGCATGCCTCAGAAGTAAAATGAATAATATTTAGTACTCAAAATTTTGTACTCCATAGGAAATGCTTCAAATCTATACATGTAATATGTACAATTGTAGCAGGCAGATGTCTGTATCTACTATACATTATAGATATTAAAGAGAAATTAATATTGGGGCCCTTTATTAGAGAAATATGTAGAACCCAAATCAACAATTTTTTGAGTTTTTGTCTCTCTGTTTGGCAATTTAGAGAGTTGCCACCTGTAGGAAAATATTAGTTTAAGTAAATTGATAAGATGAAGTAAAATTGCAATATGGCTGTAAAAGAAAGAGGTTTAAGAAGGCCGAAAATATTTTTGTCGAACGTTGCCACCTGTTCGAAATTTTTAATTTAACTTAATTAGTAAAATAAACGAAATACAGTCGAAACCGGTTAGTTGCAATCCGGTTAAATGAAAAGTATGCTTAATTGGCACGGAAACTCTCTCCCCAATTTTATTTTAGCTTATTTATCGCTAACTTGATACTTTGGTTAAATGAAAAAAAAAATTATGAAACATAGCGAAAATACACTAGTTCGGAACTGTTTAAATCCAACTGTTTATTCAACTCAACTTTATAACATAAAACGGCCCTAGAAGTATTTTCGAAATTATAACAACCCGATTCACGCAATAATCGATCAGCTTATTTCATAGAATTTGTCGAGCAAGCTCATTTAGTTCGAATTTAAAAATTGAGTGAACACAATTCGGAAAGGAAACATCTGGCGGTTTAATAAAAGTTCGTTTAATTGGCTACTGTTGCATTTAACCAAAGTTCTGCTAATTGAAAACCTCGGTTAATTGCAACTGAACAACCGTTAAATTGGTGTTGGAATTAACCGGCATCGACTGCACTACAATACAGGTATTAACTTGAAGAGGTTTGAGAAATTTTTCCGTCGAAAATATTTTGGAAGCGGTTGTCACCTATTTGAAAAATCGAGTTCAGTTAAATGGTAGATATCGAATTTGTATACCTTTAATACTAAACCGACTTTCTGATTACCTTCGAGAAAATATTAACCAACACCCTCGTTCATAGAAAATAATTAATCTAAAATGTATTTTAAAATCTCATTTCATAAAGCTTTTCAAATTTTTTTTATTTTTTTTTATGAATGAGGGCAAAAGAATTTTTGGAGGGAGTAACAACAAAATAATACTTCTAAGGCGCAGTGAAGGCCGCCGGGTATTTGCTAGTGAATAAAATAAAAATTTCAGATAAAAATTAATACTGGCTAATTAAGTAAAAGGCTTCTTCAATAACATTGACTCAGAATAATGTTAAAGCACGTTTACTTAACTTTGAGTCGTAGATTACAAATCTGTACTCTGTTTTTCTAGATCAAGTAATTTTCCCAAGATATTTTCATTTTTATGAAAAAAATCGAATTTTAACAAAGAATAAATTAAAAAATTAAGAGATTTTTTTTAATTATTTCATTTATGGTAAAACCTAATTTGTATCAAAAAAAATTTAACGGAGAAAAAATTTAAAAATTAACTAATTTTTTAAATTATTTTCTTTTGTAGTAAAGCCAATTCTGTAACTAAAAAATCAAGCTACTAAGAAGAAAATCGATGATAAATAAACAAGTTGTGAGTGGTCAAATGAAAATGCGTAATGTTTTTTTTTCCATGAAATATGCGCAAGTAAGAATGTTGCTCATACGCCATGTACGAGTTCGGCTATGTGTTAATGAAATATGACCAGGTTAGAATGTTATTAAAATATTTTCCATGTTAAACTTTCATTTTTTCGTTCAAACTGGAAAAAATTTCTTGGAAAAATTATCTAGAAAAATGGTATACAGATCCGTAATCTAAGACCAAAAATTAAGGTAACGTGTCTCGGCGTTTTTTGTATAATTTTAGCGTTCCTACAGTGTTATTAGAAATAGTTATTGAACGCAAACCAGAAAAAGTTGCAACTTACATGTTTCGAAAGTTAAATTTGGAGATGTTTCGAGGCGTGGGGTGTTTCTCCGCATGCCGGACACTCATTTGGCATATCTGCGTCTAATCTGCTCAGGTATGAGCTTAACCTGCTGCTCTAATGAGGTCAAATATCTTTGTATAACACTTGATAAGAGGCTGAGTTGGAGCTTCCACATAGACAAACCTTTTCAGTGCGAAGTCGCCTCCGTAGTTTAGTGCGCGTAAAATATAAACCACTCTCATTAAATAGACTCCAAAGGTTGGTTTCGCTCTCGAATACCAGGATCAATGATAATATATTCAAACACGCTGTGAAGACGCTTCCAAGATGGATTCAGCGCAGTATTTTCGTTTCAGCAGCAACAGTCTCTAGAGGATTTCCGCTACAAATATCACACGTTACTGCTAAAATAACTTTGGTTTGACAGAAAATGTTAAGTAAAAATCTCGTCAAATGAGCTCCCTCATCTGGATCCTAGATATGTACATTGGTACCCAAGCGTGCCTAGGTTGTAAGACAGTAAAGGTTAGGTTTGTTTTATAGACCCGGCACTCAACTTTTTATTCCAATTACAAGATGGCGCAGTTTCACAGGTAAGGGTGCTAAAAATCATCAGCCGGAAAAAAAAAGCTTGAGAAAGGTTTGAAAGGCACTTCCTTAGTTATCTGTTCCGAGACACCAACGACAATTAGTGCGCTCGCCAATAGTATAATCAACTCCAAGTTCTTCAACCCTCAGCTAAAGTTTTTGGCATTTTCGAATAACAAGACAAGGTGGATTTAAAAAATAGAGCTCACACATGAATCCTTTAATTTTAGAAATTCTGTATTTGAATTTTTGGTGGCTCTTTGCAAATTTCGAAAACCAACAAGCGGCAAGCGAAATTTTTCTCTCGAGAGTGTTGACCATTTTCTTCCATATAACGTAGGAACAAAGAAGTCTATTTAGTGAGTTGAAACTTGCACTTTGTTATACTCAAATTGAATGGGCTACAAAACTGCATAATCGAACATTTTTCAAACTCTGAATAGAAAGTTTGAAATTTGTTAGAAAGTTTTTAGAAGTGTGATTAATTTTTGTCAACTTTGTGCAGTGCAATTTATTTTGTTCTGTTTTTTTTTTTCATTTTTACTATCTACTAGCACTTAGTAAGATACATATTTAGGCGTGTGGTTTATCGTCAGTGACCCACTGTGCCATACTTATCATTTAAAACGCCGCACTTGCTGCAGCGTTTCGTTTAGTCTTCGAGTGTACATATACATACATACATACATATGTATGTGTGTGATGTACTATACATAAGTGTGTTTGCTGCAGTGAAAAGCAATTGCAGTGAACACGAAAGCACTGCTGCCAAACGGGAAGAAGCAAGGTAGGGGGAAAGATTGTTTCAGGTTGTTGTTGGCATTATTGCTAAATCACTGCATCTGGCGATAGAAATTAGTGAAAATACACTTTTACTTTTAATTTTCTTCGCTGCACTCGAGTGCACTATTGCAACTTTGGTGGAGATGATGATTTGCTGCAATTATTGATGTTTCCACAGATATTTTTTGTTTTTTTTTTGGTTTTTTTAATTTTTTTTCTCTTGCTTTTGTCTATGGTGGCGAAAGCAAAAACACTAGCAACGACCACATAAATGAAACTCGTTTCAAACCGTGATAAATTGCTTTAATGCAGCACTCTGTAATCGCTTTTGTGTTAGTATTTTCCCATCTTGTTTTTGTTTATGTTTTTGCAATTTCGATTTCATTTTCATTTCACTATGCGCTTTTCCTTTCTTCGTCTCTTGAATATTTACAACTAATTTAAAAAGTGGTGTCAGCGTAGTTTGCCATGCTTGCATTTATCTACGTATGGATGTATGTATGTATGTACAAATACGTATGTAAGTGTGCTTATGTATGTGTGTGTATTTGTTGTCAGCTTGCCGACTTGGGAAAAATAAATATTTTTATTATTACTAATTTAGTCCCAGTTGACAGTTGTTTGGCTAGTTGTTGAGCTGGCTGGCTGGCTGGTAGCAAACCGGGTCAATGTCATTGTGGACTCGCTGGCGACAGCGGAGGTGCATTGTTGTTGTTGATTTCTGTTTGCATCGACCCACCACTTGGCTTGTCTATGTGTAGTTTGTAAGTTTTCTATCGTAAATTGTCGTGCCAAGGTAGATGCAGTTTCTTGACCGCGCAAAATTACTTGAGAAAATTTTAGCTATAGGTATGAGTTTTAGAATAAGTTAGAGATGGGAACACAAGTAAACTTTAAAGTGGTAAAAGATTACTCTCTACTGGGAGGGGGAAGGGGGGAGGGGGGAGGTAACAAAGGAACAAACTTAGCTGACTCTATATTAAAAGTACATACATATGTACACACAAGGCAAACTCAACCCACTTAAGTAGCATTTATTTGATTGAGATTAATTGCAAGTTTTTTCTATGAAATTGTGGATTTCTTGTCGCCTCATTTTTCCGCTAAGTATACCCAAAGCAATTTACATTTCCACGTAACGTCAGCTACATATTTCCCAACCCGGGAAACTCCCGTGGCAATAGCGGGTGCAGCCCAGGTGATTACCACCCATTTAACTCTTACATATCTACATACATACGTATGTACGTGCATTCACATGCATGCCTTCAATTTCTTAATCAAACCGGTTAGGTAACCATTTGATTTCTCACTTAATTCATTACATTCTTAGTATTTCTACAATAAAACTTACGATAATTGCATTGTTGTTTCTTCTGTACTTAAACATTTGAAATTTTCTTCTATCAACAGATACTGAAATCCCGGTTATAAAGCAATCAACGAGTCCAGGACCACTGTTAACGCACCATCAGCATCATCACCATCAACAACAGCAACAACATCAGCAACAGCAACCATCACAACTCCAACAACAACAACAACAACAACAAAGTACTCCATATACGGCATCGTCAAGTGTTATACACATAAAGTCCGAACAAAATGTAGTACTTTCTCCGCAGCACCAACAACAGCAAGCCCAACAGCAACAGCAGCAGCAGCAGCAGCAGCTTGTTAACGGCCTGTCACAGCATAACGGTCCACTTTCAGGGTCAGGTGCGAATAACCAACTCCAACCATTGGCAATACCACATCGGCCATTACTGCACAATCTGTTGAGTGGCGGCTCCATACACAATTCACATCACAGGACCTATGGAGCACCCACAACAGGTAGGCTAGACATATATGTATACGAGTACATGCATATGTGTGTATGTATGTACAAATGCAAAATTGTTTAATATCATTCAAATAAGACTGTGTTTTATGCGTCCCTACCTTTCTAATTTAGAACTTCTGTAAAAAGTATTAGTGATTCGTAGAATTCTGTTTATAGAAAAATCATAGTAAATGGCATCCTTTAATGTTTCCTTAATAGTTTTAAATTTCTTAGCTCCCATAGACAACGATACGAGCGGTATTTCATTTTTACTTTTTTTAACAGCTTAGCTGGAAAACAAGCATTCTTTGGTCAAAGTATAGACAGAATTACGGTTCGATGGCAGCTGTGCTGTCTGAATTAAAATTAACGTTGCATATTTTAATTATTATTAATTTTTGTTTACTGACTTAATGTTTGTTATATTGGGTTTAAACTTATTGTTACTCCTAAAGTATTTTTTGTCGTAAAAAATTTTTACTAATAAAACAAATCATATTACTTTAAAAGATCAATTCTCTTATATATGTATGTATATATGTAGTACCAGGATGACCGATGTACAGAACCATGTGCGTCAAGGTGGTCCAAAAACGCATGCAAAAAAAATTTTAAGTCGGAACTTCAATGCTCTCATCCCGTAGAATTGTTCTACATAATTTTAAACAGATAAACAGAGTTTTCTGGTAGAAAAATATTGATTCTTAACTATTATATACCAAAATTTATTTTTCCCATATAAAAATACATAGAAAACTTTGTGCGCTTTGAGCGACCTCTAAATAATTTCTGATTTCAAAATAAAAAAATAGCGGTATACCTTTTTCGATATTGAACAGTCCTAGGGGGTGAGAGCTTTAAAATTTTTACTTTACTGTTTTGGACCGCCCTAATGTATATACATATTTTATATTTGAACAGAAGCATTTTTACGAAAATATTTTAAAAAGCTGTATTTATGATCTGGTCTTTATCCGGATGATCCGATTAAAAACTGTGAATAGCCGGATATTAACCAGATATACGGATAACAAAATGAACGAATATTAACCGGATATTCGGATAGCAAAAATTACGGATATTGATCGGATATCCAGATATTCCGATTTTATCCGTATACATGAATATCGGAACGAATAGTCTCGTCCATAGTATGTATTTTAATACACAGATGCAATCTACTACATACTTATATAATTGTTCATTTATGACTTGTGTTCCTATATTACTCTAAAAATATTGCAAATTTTTTTTTTTTAAAGGTTCCTTTCCACCCAGTCCAGCTGATAGTGGCGTATCTGATGTGGATAGTTCTAGTTCTGGAGGACAGCCGTGTAGCGATGAGATAAAAGCTAGGCTTGGCATACCCGCACATTGTCACCCGCATGCGTCTCACGTGACGTCAGGAACATTTCTACATCCCAATCTGTACCAAAATTCGGCGTCATTGCGGAATATATGGAATCGAAGTGTTGGAAGTGAGTGTTTGCACCTTTTTTTTACAGTTATATAGACATGTACAAATAATGCATTTACGCAATGACAGAACGCCATATATATATATATATATATATAATAACGAAATTCATGCATATGTACATATCGTCACTTTAATTCACAAAGGCCCTAACCAACAAACGTTTTATTTAATTTTTTTTAACAAACACACGTATTTTTAAAAAGAGGCATGGAACTCCGTTGTTTTTGCTGCGAACACTTTAAAATTTTTATTGAAGGTGTATTTTAATACATGCCACCAAAATCTGTGAAAAATGCAGTTTCGAAAAAAGTGTTGGTTAGGGTCTTTGTGAATTATGCGCATATGTATTGAAAACACTCAGGGAAAACGGACCTAAAACTAGCATTAGTTGAAACAAATACCGTATTTTGCTTGCGTTTCATTAAAAACTGGGAAAATCGAACTGAAATTCTAAAATTATTCGACTGGCCTACACGAATTTCCATATGTATGCATATACATGTGTACATATGTATGTATATAAATTTTAATGAAGACATAGTATAGCCCACAGCTGCTTTTGAATCGAATATTTACAAAGAAAATTATGTAGGTATGCATTAAAGTATCATCTCCTTGACACCGATTAGAAGTTTAAGCGCTCGACCACTTCTTAACCAGCAGGATTGGTACCACTAAGAATGAGTTAACAACAAAACTAACAACTTTCTATTAGGTACTTTATTTCAAAAAAACATATTTTAGTTTTTTTGGAATATATGTAAGTACATTCCAACAAGCAAAACAAACTTAAAGTAGGTTTTTTAAAAGTTGACTAAAATAAACACAAGGCTTACAAAACGATTATTCTTGATTTATAAAACACTCAAAAGAAGCGTAATATAATCGAAACGGCACGTCAAAATAACCACTCTCTCTGATATATCCGTAGTTACGTATGTAACGTATACGCTCCGTAGCACAATTCGCTGTCATCTAACAAGTTTACTGGTACGCCTTAACTTAAAAGTCATACATATTATTTAAGTAATAAAATATTGGCGTAGGAGATTTTTACACAAACATATACTATATTACTTTCCTCATGTATATAACGATTTTAGAATGAATTTCCAGCTTGCCAATCAAAATTGTAAAAATGGAATTTTAGCTTCTCAAATCATAGCCATTTTTACTCAATGTAATTTTCTTTCATTTGGTGACACACTAGTTTTAATGCACTAGGTCCGTGCGTTTAGGCAAGAAGAACATTTTCACTGTTTGCTTTTATGATTTTGAAGTATCTAAAATTATTATAATTAAAAAAAAAAAATCTAAAACCAATATGAAGATTCTATTTGACATCTTCCCAAAGTTACTAAACAAAAATATATGTGCGTTTTTCGAATGATAATGAAATAATTAGTAATTCCAGACCTTTTTCGCCTAAGCAAATACTTGATTTATTTTTTATTGTACTTGTTTCTCGAACTCCATTGATGGAAATAAATGCAAGAATAATGCTTAAGCGTTTTTTTTTCTGCCAATATAAGGGGGGAGTAGTGACACTAAAAAACAACTCGTATACATATGTATGTATGTATGTAGTATTTACATTAGGCATATCACTTTTTTTCTAAAATTAAATAGACCTTTGAGGAGAGGATGTGGAGTGATAAATAGCCAACAAAAATAAGGCTTTGGAGAAAAAAGTTCCCTCATCCTCTCCTCATAAGTGTATTTAATTTTAGTAAAAAACTTGTAAAAAGTCATAAGCCTAGTGTACATACATACATATGTACATATAAACGTTAACATGTTAGGCGCATGCGTACTATGTTCAAACACCACTCAAAGAATTAGGAGTGACTTAGATACTAAATGGGTTCAAAAAGAATAGTAGGACTACATATGTACATATGTACCTATGTATTTATGTACATACACAAATAATTAAGCCATATGCGCGTGTACACATACATATATACATATGTATTTGTGCAACTACCTGCATGCTATGTGGACGTGAATAGAATTTACCAAATATTTGCATAAAAACATAACGAGTTCACGAGTTCTTATTTGCGCCAAGCAGTAATCTTAAACTTCAAACACATTACTTGTCGCAATAAACTCGACAAACCAAAACAAAAACTACACTACATAAATAGTACGTACATATGTATGTACATATACATATGCATGCATTTCTTCCCCCAAAGCTCTCCCATACTTCTTCGCTGATTGAGTAGCAAACTAGAATACGTATATATACATAAATGTATATACATATATATGCACAGCTATGCATATGTGCATACTCTCCAGGAACTGCAAAAACCACTCTCACTCTTTGCCTGGCACAAATACATACGAGCTCCAAACGATGCATATTTATTGACATACACACATTCATACATACATATGTATGTATGTACGTCACATTTGTCTCACTTGGCGCTGCCATCGCCAGCTGTGATGCCACTTGCGTCGACGCTTGCGTAGCATGCAATCCCGTTGGCGAATCACCTCCCCTCCATTAGCTTTTCGTTTAAATATGCATAAATATATGTATATGCACGCTTGTGTATACCGAAATTCGTTTGCGTCCGTTTGTAGTATTTCCATATGTGTATTGCGAACTTTATATGCATGCATTTGCTACGTCCGCCGTTTGTTGTTTATATTCGTATATTTGTATGTATGAATGAATCTGTGGTCATCGACACATTGCCTTTGCACGAATTCTGAAGGTCACAACTACTGCGAAACAAGCCGAAGCAAAGTGAGCGCCAAACCAAAATGAGAGCGAAAAGTTGTTAGTATGTAGATGGCGTATAGCAGGGGAGCCGCGGTGCGCCAGACTAGCCCCCTAAACTGCAAAATATCTTCTCTCGTATACGCACATGCATTCGCATATGATTATGTACATATGTATGTATGTATGTATATGCAAAGTCACATTCAATTGTTTACGAGAATTTTTATACATACATAGTACGTGCACGCTGCTGGCTAAGCGTGTAAGAGCAATTAACTTTTTTCCTGTTAAGTGGTTACAAAATCATTCATTTCGGCAAAAATAAGTAGTCATAAGTAGTTCGCTCTTTATGCCTTTTCGCTGTACTTCAATTTTACACCGTGCAACAGCCTATTTTACACACACAAAAGTCAATAACATTCGCGAAACCATGGGCGCAATATAGCCAAATTGCGTTTTTAGTTTTTCTGCCTGGCCTCATGCTTTTTTTAAAAGGACTTTGAAATTTGAAAAATATCATTATGTACTTCAAAAAATTATTTAAAAAGAAAATATATCGGATTAAAGAGAAAATTCCGTAGAACTAAAGCAAATTCGATTTTTTGGTGCATACGGAGTACTAGGTATTGAAAATGTCATTTTATTTTATGTTAAGGACTTATATACACTCGACATACCCTCGAATTTCGTTCTTCTAACTTTACAAGCTTAAAAAAAAATAACTTAAATTAAAAGGGCATTTTCGATACCTCTTTGCCCTTGCGAACTAAAAAATTTTATTTTTTTTTTTAATTTTGCAGAATTTTCTCTTTCATTTGGTACCCATATTGTTATTCTAAATTACACTGAATTTTTTAAATAATTTTTGGAATTAATCATGTTTTTGAAACAACAAAGTCCTTACACAAAAATCCTGCCACCAGAGAGAAAAATGAAAAATGGAGTTTTACTATATTTGGCCTATAGTTTCGTAAGTATATTGATAGCTTCATGTTTTTCGAATGTCCATATGTTTGTTAGTAGAGGCAAAAAGACATGTTTGGCCAAACTCTTTGCAAAATTTGTGATCGCTGAATATTCATTTTTTTACTCAAATAGCGCCAGTTATGTGTCCAAAAAGTATCTAACAACTTGATACTGGGTTGGAGTACATCACATGCATGCTCTCTCCCACACACACTTTATGTATGTATGAGTTTATTTTATTGATACCATCGCAATGCAAAAGCACAAAAGTCAGCTGCAAGCAGTTTGCTTGCCCACATGAAAATAGCAAGTTGGGCACATGAGTGGCAAAGTGTGGTGCGAGTTGCATTATACACTTTATGTTCCAAGTAGCCGGCAGAGGTGCGCATCTACATATGTACAGAGGATTGTTTTTACAAGTCGAGACAGCACACATTTTGACTTTTTCGCATTTCCTCGATGAGCGACACATTTCCGATTGTAGAAAAATTTGCCATAAAAGCCAGACATGCATATTTACATATACACACACATAAATATTATTGAAAAACTTCTCGCATAAACAAAAGGCTATTAAATTATAGCAAGCAATACATTACAATTTATCTTATTTACAGCCTAAAAAAAGAATAATAAATGTAATTATAAAAAGTCAAAAATTTACGAAAAATTTTTTGATCCTTATTATAAAACTCTTGAACTCCTTTCCAGTACAAGCTGCAAATTTCTTTAAAAAGATAAGAGCTGTATAGCTCGGTGAATTTTCGCGAGTTCACTCAATGACTCAGCTCAGTAAGTTTGAGCGTGCAGCACACTGCTGGGAGTCAATTGAATAACTCGGCTCAATGCTGAGTCACCCGCGACTAAAGGTCTAATTATGCATGCTTTGCATAACTTCGCACATCCATTTGTACCACTGCAATAAAAATGTAACTTAAGAAAATGTGAAGCAAAATCTAAGCTCAACAGATCGCTAAGTTTTTAAAAGTTCTGTTAATTTCTGGGTAATGGAATACATACAAAGTACATACGAAATTACAGTTTGAAATTTATGCAAAGTTGTGCGAAGTTATGCAAAGTATGCATAATCAGACCACGAGAATTGTAAACCTAAGCCCCACTTTTTCTTGATTTCACGCCTCGATTCTTGCACTAGGTTACCGCCAGATAGTTAATAGCCTTAAGTTCACTCTACCTTTCAGTTTCCGTCTGTTCTAGTACAGTGCAATACCAAATTTTTGGTAAATAAGTGAAAGGTACGATCTAGCGGTTGCGACCTATATATAATATAATAATCCCAATGGTTTTATCCTCCTTTTCCGCCTATCCGCACGAGGGGCACCGAAACCATTATTTTAAATTTTTTCAATTTTGTGCTACAAATGGAGAACTTGTAGTCACGAACAACGGGTGCTTTATTCCAAGAGGCTTTTTCATGGAAGCTAGAGATGTGTCATAGGCCATATTCCAGAGAATACCCGGTAGTCGCGACACGACAGCACATTAGCTAGGCCGTATATTTTCTGTTTGTTCAATGTGAGTCCACTAGGATTAGGGCGGGATATGTGTATAATTTCGTCAGTGTACTAAAGTGCAGTTTCACTTGGTCAGTCGAGCCAAGACTGGACCTGTATCTTTTTGAAAAACAAACCGACGGCCTTTCGTGAGTGGTTGCAGATGGTTTTTTACACAAAGAGCCATCATTGAATGGTATTTATTTTCGCTTACGTTTTAAGGCACCGTAAATAACGTAAACTTATCCTGGACGCCAAAAGGAGGGGCACATCTGAGTCAGTCAAGACCAAAACACACACAAATTAAAAGCTTTTTCTGATCGTAGCTGCTCTAAATAAATGCTTCTGGGCTGATATCTACCTATAGCCCTGCCGTTTAAATTCAAAAAGCAAAGGAGACATTAGCAGTAGGCACAGAAGATGGATTGCGCATAAGATTTGTGAACATGTGCCTTCCGAGGTTTAACTTCTCACAAGACTTCAAGGTATTTTTCCTCGACAGGAATAACTGGGACAGAGAACGACCTAAGCCCCGGAAGGACAGCAACATATGGTATACTGACGACTCAAAGACTGACCACGGCGTCGGAGCAGGAGTACAGGCTGAGGTACATGCCATTGAGCTCTGTCAGAGGTAGTAAATATGTAGAAAGTGGGGCAACCAAAAAACACATCTACATACACTCGGATAGCAGAGCGGCGCTCCTTGCTCTTAAAGCGCACGAGGTCACCTCAAAGCTGGTGTGGAACTGTCACTAACTTTTAGTACTGATCGCCTCCAAGAACCCGGTATACCTCTATTTATTTGTATGCAGATGAATATGTACGCAAAAGCAACAAAATAAACTATTCGCAGATTACCACGAAAGGCTGTTATTTTTAACCAATGCGTTTTGTGACATTCCTCGTTATTTTTGTCGCCGGATGCAAAAATAGAATGGGCATTGTTTTTATTTTATTACGACTGTATGTTTACCATTTCTTATGCACTAATTTATATATATGTACCTACATTAGAGTGGTCGAAAAATATACAGGAAAATTAATTTATTGGAGGCCTGTATTTTTTTTATTTTGAAATCGGTTAAAATATAGCCATGCCGCCGCGCTTTGAAGTTTTCCATATATTCTAAATGAGGAAAAATAGTTTCGCAGAATTGCTATCGTTAAAAACAATTATTTTTTTATTCAATAACAATATTTTCGTTCGTAAATCGTTAGAAAATAAAATTATTCTGCACATTCGATCGATTTATGGGCCATACAAAATTCAATTAGTACTATGCGATTTTGAACATTTGAACTATGAGAGTATTTCAGATTTATAAACTTTTTTCGACACCAACAGCTAATTCAGCTTTTTCTATAACTTTTTTATTTGATGTCCGATTTCTAAAACTGATACACCGTTTTAAGCAATATTTACGTTTAGAAAAATAATCTCCATGTCAAATTATAACTCTTCGCCGACAAAAAAAAGACGAACTCATTTTCATCAAACAGAAGCTTATTTACTACTAGTAATTGTGTAAGAGCTCACTTGTAAGCAAATATTTGATTAAAGTACATCTTTTCGGGATTTAATTTGACTATATCGTGCTCGGCTATTAAGCTTGGCAAATATATAGTTGAGGTGTTCTTCATCATCTTGATTACGGGGTGCCGTTTTCTATAAAAATTATACCTTTCTAGATTGATATGCCAAGATAATATTTTCTGGAGGAAGCATATCGACTTTTTTAATGCCTTTATAGTCATTTATAGAAATCGGACATCAAATAAAATCGTAATCGTCGTGCAGTGCGGACGTGTTTGTTTCTCTTGCTC